>NW_027464586.1:40979608-41295965 GCF_043290135.1 Rhipicephalus microplus
GAAATTCCACAACTTGAGACTCCGCCACTTTAAATTCCACAACCCTAGACTCCACAACTAAAAACTCCACGACTAGAAACTCCACAACTAGAAACTCCATAACTAGAACCTCCACAACCAGAGACTCCGCAACTAGAATCTCTGCAACTAGAAACTCCACAACCTGAAACTCCACAACTAGAAACTCCAACACTAGCAACTCCACAACTAGAAACTCCGCAACTAGAGACTCCACAACTAGAAACTCCACAACTAGAGTCTCCACAACTTGAAACTCCAACACTATAAACTCCAAAACTCGAAACTCCACAACTAGAGACTCCGCAACTAGAAACTCCACAACCAGAGACTCTGCAACTAGAAACTCCGCAGCTATAAACTGCACAAATAGAAACTCCACTACTAGATACTCCACAACTGAAAACTCGGCAACTAGAAAATCCACAACTAGAAATTCCGCAACTAGAAACTCCACAACCAGAGACTCTGCAACTAGAAACTCCGCAGCTAGAAACTCCACAAATAGAAACTCCGCAACTAGAAACTCCACAGCTAGAAACTCCGCAACTAGAAACTCCACAAGTAGAAACTCCACAACTAGATACTCCACAACTGGAAACTCCACAACTAGAAACTTCACAACTAGAGACTCCGCAACTAGAAACTCCACAACTGGAAATTCCACAACTAGATACTCTACAACTGGAAACTCCACAACTAGAAACTCCACAACTAGACTCCACAACTTGAAACTCCACAACTGGAGACTCCGCAACCAGAAACTCCACAACTAGAGACTCCGCAACTCCACAACTAGAAACTCCACAACTGGAAACTCCACAACTAGATACTCCGCAACTAGAAACTCCACCACTAGAGACTCCACAACTTGAAACTCCACAACTTTAAACTCCACAACTTGAGACTCCACAACTAAAAACTCCACAACTTGAAACTCCAAAATTAGAAACTCCACAACCAGAAACTCCACAAATAGAAACTCCACAACTAAAAAGTCCACAACAGGAAACTCCACAACAAGAAACTCCACAACTAGAGACTCCACAACTAGAAACTCCACAACTTGAAACCTCACAACTTTAGGTTCCGCCACTAGAAAATCCACAGCTAGAAATTCCGCAACTAGAAACTCCACAACTAGAAACTCCACAACTCAAAACTCCAACACTAGAAACTCCAAAACTCGAAACTCCACAACTAGAGACTCCGCAACTAGAAACTCCACAACTAGAGACTCTGCAACTAGAAACTCCGCAGCTAGAAACTGCACAAATAGAAACTCCACTACTAGATATTCCAACTCTGAAAACTCGGCAACTAGAAACTCCACAACTAGAGACTCCACAACTTGAAACTCCACAACTAGAGACTCTGCAACTAGAAACTCCACAACTAGAGACTCCGCAACTCCACAACTCGAAACTCCACAACTGGAAACTCCACAACTAGACACTCCACAACTAAAAACTCTTCAACTAGAAATTCCATAACTAGAAACTCCACAGCTAGAAACTGCAAAACTAGAGACTTCACAACTAGACACTCCACAACTCGAAACTCCACAACTAGAATCTCCACAACTAAAAACTCCACAACCAGAGACTCCGCAACTTCACAACTAGAAACTCCACAACTGGAAACTGCACATATATATACTCTGCAACTAGAAACTCCACAACTAGAAACTCCGCAACTAGAGACTCCACAACTAGAAACTCCACAACTAGAGTCTCCACAACTTGAAACTCCACAACTAAAAACTCCACAACCAGAAACTCCACAACTAGAAACTCCACAACTAGAAACTCCGCAACTAGAGGCTCCACAACTAGAAACTCTACAACTAGAAATTCCACATTTAGAGACCTTGCAACTAGAAACTCCGCAGCTAGAAACACCACAACTAGAAACTCCGCAACTAGAAACTCCACAACTAGAAACTCCACAACTAGAAACTCCACAACTTGAAACCTCACAGCCTTAAGTTCCGCAACTAGAAAATCCACAACTAGAGATTCCGCAACTAGAAACTCCACAACTAGAAACTCCACAACTCGAAACTCCACAATTCAAAACTCCACAATTCGAAACTCCACAACTCGAAACTCCAGAACTTCAAACTTCACAACTAGACACTCAAAAACTAAAAACTCTACAACTAGAAACTCCTAAACTAGAAACTCCACAACTTGAGACAACGCAACTAGAAACTCCACAACTTGAAACTCCACAACTAGAAACTCCACAACTAGAAACTCCACAACTAGAAACTCTTCAACTAGAGACTCCACAACTCGAAACTCCACAACTCAAAACTCCACAACTTGAAACTCCACAACTAGAAACTCCATAACTTGAGACTCCACAACTAGAAACTCCACAACTTGAAGTTCCACAACTAGAAACTCCAACACTAGCAACTCCACAACAAGAAACTCCACAACTCGAAACTCCACAACTGGAAACTCCACAACTGGAAACTCCACAACTAGACCCTCCACAACTAAAAACTCTACAACTAGAAAGTTCTAAACTAGAGACTCCACAACTAGAGACTACAACTAGAGACTTCAAACTAGAATCTCAACAACTAGAAAGTCCACAACTTGAAACTCCACAACTAGAAACTCCACAACTAGAAACTCTACAACTAGAGACTCTTCAACTAGAGAATTCGCAACTAGAAACTCCAAAACTAGAAACTCCACAAGTAGAAACTCCACAACTAGATACTCCACAACTGGAAACTCCACAACTAGAAACTTCACAACTAGAGACTCCGCAACTAGAAACTCCACAACTGGAAATTCCACAACTAGATACTCCACAACTGGAAACTCCACAACTAGAAACTCCACAACTAGAGACTCAACAACTAAAAACTCTACAACTAGAAACTCGTAAACTAGAGACTCCATAACTAGAGACTCCACAACTAGAGACTTCAAAACTAGAAACTCAACATCTAGAAGCTCCACAACTAAAACTCTACAACTAGAAATTCCACAACTTGAGACTCCGCCACTTTACACTCCACAACCCTAGACTCCACAACTAAAAACTCCACGACTAGAAACTCCACAACTAGAAACTCCATAACTAGAACCTCGAAAACCAGAGACTCCGCAACTACAATCTCTGCAACTAGAAACTCCACAACCTGAAACTCCACAACTAGAAACTCCAACACTAGCAACTCCACAACTAGAAACTCCGCAACTAGAGACTCCACAACTAGAAACTCCTCGACTAGAGTCTCCACAACTTGAAACTCCACAACTAAAAACTCCACAACCAGGAACTCCACAACTAGAAACTCCACAACTAGAAACTCCGCAACTAGAGACTCCAACACTAGAAACTCTACAACTAGAAATTCCACATCTAGAGACCTTGCAACTAGAAACTCCGCAGCTAGAAACACCACAACTAGAAACTCCGCAACTAGAAACTCCACAGCTAGAAACTCCACAACTAGACACTCCACAACTAAAAACTCTTCAACTAGAAATTCCTGAACTAGAGACTCCACAACTAGAGAATCTACAACTAGAGACTTCAAACTAGAAACTCAAGCACTAGAAACTCCACAACTAAAAACTCAACAACTAGAAACTCCACAGCTTGAGACTCCGCAACTAGAAACTCCACAACTAGGGACTCCGCAACTAGAAACTCCAACTAGAAACTCCACAACTGGAAACTCCACTACTAGATACTCCACAACTGGAAATTCGGCAACTAGAAACTCCACAACTAGAGACTCCACAACTTGAAACTCCACAACTAAAGACTCTGCAACAAGAAACTCCACAACTCGAAACTCCACTACTGGAAACTCCACAACTAGACACTCCACAACAAAAAACTCTTCAACTAGAAACTCCTAAACTAGAGACTCCACAACTAGAGAATCTACAACTAGAGACTTGAAACTAGAAACTCAACAACTGGAAACTCCACAAATAAAAACTCAACAACTAGAAACTCCACAGCTTGAGACTCCGACACTTGAAACTCCACAACTAGAGACTCCGCAACTAGAAACTCCACAAGTAGGGACTCCACAACTAGAAACTCCACAACTAGAAACTCCACAACTCGAAACTCCACTACTAGATACTCCACAACTGGAAACTCGACAACTAGAAACTCCACATCTAGAGACTCCACAACTTGAAACTCCACTTAGAGACACTGCAACTAGAAACTCAACAACTAGAGACTCCGCAACTCAACAACTAGAAACTCCACAACTGGAAAATCCACAACAAGATACTCCACAACTAGAAAATCTACAACTAGAAACTCCGCAACTAGAGACTCCACAACTAGAAACTCCACAACTAGAAACTCCACAACTACAAACTCCACAAATACAGACTCGACAACTAGAAATTCCATATCTAGAAACTCCACAGCTAGAAACTGAAAAACTAGAGACTTCACAACTAGAAACTCAACAACTAAAAACTCCACAACTAAAAACTCCACAACTGGAAACTCCACAACTTGAGACTCCGCAACTTGAAACTTCACAACTAGAAACTCCGCTATTAAAAACTCCGCAACTAGAAACTCCGCAACTAGAAACTCCACAACTTGAAACTCCACAACTAGATACTCCACAACTGGAAACTCCACAACTAGATACTCCACAACTAAAAACTCCACAACTAGACACTCCACAACTCGAAACTCCACAACTAGAATCTCCACAACTAAAAACTCCACAACCAGAGACTCCGCAACTTCACAACTAGAAACTCCACAACTGGAAACTGCACATATATATACTCTGCAACTAGAAACTCCACAACTAGAAACTCCGCAACTAGAGACTCCACAACTAGAAACTCCACAACTAGAGTCTCCACAACTTGAAACTCCACAACTAAAAACTCCACAACCAGAAACTCCACAACTAGAAACTCCACAACTAGAAACTCCGCAACTAGAGGCTCCACAACTATAAACTCTACAACTAGAAATTCCACATTTAGAGACCTTGCAACTAGAAACTCCGCAGCTAGAAACACCACAACTAGAAACTCCGCAACTAGAAACTCCACAACTAGAAACTCCGCAACTAGAAACTCCACAACTTGAAACCTCACAGCCTTAAGTTCCGCAACTAGAAAATCCACAACTAGAGATTCCGCAACTAGAAACTCCACAACTAGAAACTCCACAACTCGAAACTCCACAATTCAAAACTCCACAATTCGAAACTCCACAACTCGAAACTCCAGAACTTCAAACTTCACAACTAGACACTCAAAAACTAAAAACTCTACAACTAGAAACTCCTAAACTAGAAACTCCACAACTTGAGACAACGCAACTAGAAACTCCACAACTTGAAACTCCACAACTAGAAACTCCACAACTAGAAACTCTTCAACTAGAGACTCCACAACTCGAAACTCCACAACTCAAAACTCCACAACTTGAAACTCCACAACTAGAAACTCCATAACTTGAGACTCCACAACTAGAAACTCCACAACTTGAAGTTCCACAACTAGAAACTCCAACACTAGCAACTCCACAACAAGAAACTCCACAACTCGAAACTCCACAACTGGAAACTCCACAACTGGAAACTCCACAACTAGACCCTCCACAACTAAAAACTCTACAACTAGAAAGTTCTAAACTAGAGACTCCACAACTAGAGACTACAACTAGAGACTTCAAACTAGAAACTCAACAACTAGAAAGTCCACAACTTGAAACTCCACAACTAGAAACTCCTAAACTAGAGACTCCATAACTAGAGATTCCACAACTAGAGACTTCAAAACTAGAAACTCAACAACTAGAAGCTCCACAACTAAAAACTCTACAACTAGAAATTCCACAACTTGAGACTCCGCCACTTTAAATTCCACAACCCTAGACTCCACAACTAAAAACTCCACGACTAGAAACTCCACAACTAGAAACTCCATAACTAGAACCTCCACAACCAGAGACTCCGCAACTAGAATCTCTGCAACTAGAAACTCCACAACCTGAAACTCCACAACTAGAAACTCCAACACTAGCAACTCCACAACTAGAAACTCCGCAACTAGAGACTCCACAACTAGAAACTCCACAACTAGAGTCTCCACAACTTGAAACTCCACAACTAAAAACTCCGCAACCAGAAACTCCACAACTAGAAACTCCACAACTAGAAACTCCGCAACTAGAGACTCCACAACTAGAAACTCTACAACTAGAAATTCCACATCTAGAGACCTTGCAACTAGAAACTCCGCAGCTAGAAACTCCACAACTAGAAACTCCACAACTAGAAACTCCACAACTTGAAACCTCACAGCCTTAATTTCCGCAACTAGAAAATCCACAACTAGAGATTCCGCAACTAGAAACTCCACAACCAGAGACTCTGCAACTAGAAACTCCGCAGCTAGAAACTCCACAAATAGAAACTCCGCAACTAGAAACTCCACAGCTAGAAACTCCGCAACTAGAAACTCCACAAGTAGAAACTCCACAACTAGATACTCCACAACTGGAAACTCCACAACTAGAAACTTCACAACTAGAGACTCCGCAACTAGAAACTCCACAACTGGAAATTCCACAACTAGATACTCCACAACTGGAAACTCCACAACTAGAAACTCCACAACTAGACTCCACAACTTGAAACTCCACAACTAGAGACTTCGCAACCAGAAACTCCACAACTAGAGACTCCGCAACTCCACAACTAGAAACTCCACAACTGGAAACTCCACAACTAGATACTCCGCAACTAGAAACTCCACCACTAGAGACTCCACAACTTGAAACTCCACAACTTTAAACTCCACAACTTGAGACTCCACAACTAAAAACTCCACAACTTGAAACTCCAAAATTAGAAACTCCACAACCAGAAACTCCACAACTAGAAACTCCACAACTAAAAACTCCACAACAGGAAACTCCACAACAAGAAACTCCACAACTAGAGACTCCACAACTAGAAACTCCACAACTTGAAACCTCACAACTTTAGGTTCCGCAACTAGAAAATCCACAGCTAGAGATTCCGCAACTAGAAACTCCACAACTAGAAACTCCACAACTCAAAACTCCAACACTATAAACTCCAAAACTCGAAACTCCACAACTAGAGACTCCGCAACTAGAAACTCCACAACCAGAGACTCTGCAACTAGAAACTCCGCAGCTATAAACTGCACAAATAGAAACTCCACTACTAGATACTCCACAACTGAAAACTCGGCAACTAGAAACTCCACAACTAGAGACTCCACAACTTGAAACTCCACAACTAGAGACTCTGCAACTAGAAACTCCACAACTAGAGACTCCGCAACTAGACACTCCACAACTAAAAACTCTTCAACTAGAAATTCCATAACTAGAAACACCACAGCTAGAAACTGCAAAACTAGAGACTTCACAACTAGAAACTCAACAACTAAAAACTCCACAACTGGAAACTCCACAACTTGAGACTCCGCAACTTGAAACTTCACAACTAGAAACTCCGCTATTAAAAACTCCGCAACTAGAAACTCCGCAACTAGAAACTCCACAACTTAAAACTCCACAACTAGATACTTCACAACTGGAAACTCCACTACTAGATACTCCACAACTGGAAACTCGGCAACTAGAAACTCCACAACTAGAGACTCCACAACTTGAAACTCCACAACTAGAGACTCTGCAACTAGAAACTCCACAACTCGAAACTCCACAACTGGAAACTCCACAACTAGACGCTCCACAACAAAAAACTCTTCAACTAGAAACTCCTAAACTAGAGACTCCACAACTAGAGAATCTACAACTAGAGACTTCAAACTAGAAACTCAACAACTAGAAACTCCACAGCTTGAGACTCCGCAACTTGAAACTCCACAACTAGAAACTCCGCAACTAGAAACTCCACAACTAGGGACTCCACAACTAGAAACTCCACAACTAGAAACTCCACATCTCGAAACTCCACTACTAGATACTCCACTACTGGAAACTCGACAACTAGAAACTCCACATCTAGAGACTCCACAACTTGAAACTCCACAACTAGAGACTCTGCAACTAGAAAATCAATACTTGAGACTCCGCAACTCAACAACTAGAAACTCCACAACTGGAAACTCCACAACTAGATACTTCACAACTGGAAACTCCACAACTAGATACTCCACAACTAAAAACTCCACAACTAGACACTCCACAACTCGAAACTCCACAACTAGAATCTCCACGACTAAAAACTCCACAACCAGAGACTCCGCAACTTCACAACTAGAAACTCCACAACTGGAAACTGCACATATATATACTCTGCAACTAGAAACTCCACAACTAGAAACTCCGCAACTAGAGACTCCACAACTAGAAACTCCACAACTAGAGTCTCCACAACTTGAAACTCCACAACTAAAAACTCCACAACCAGAAACTCCACAACTAGAAACTCCACAACTAGAAACTCCGCAACTAGAGGCTCCACAACTAGAAACTCTACAACTAGAAATTCCACACTTAGAGACCTTGCAACTAGAGATTCCGCAACTAGAAACTCCACAACTAGAAACTCCACAACTCGAAACTCCACAATTCAAAACTCCACAATTCGAAACTCCACAACTCGAAACTCCAGAACTTCAAACTTCACAACTAGACACTCAAAAACTAAAAACTCTACAACTAGAAACTCCTAAACTAGAAACTCCACAACTTGAGACAACGCAACTAGAAACTCCACAACTTGAAACTCCACAACTAGAAACTCCACAACTAGAAACTCTTCAACTAGAGACTCCACAACTCGAAACTCCACAACTCAAAACTCCACAACTTGAAACTCCACAACTAGAAACTCCATAACTTGAGACTCAACAACTAGAAACTCCACAACTTGAAGTTCCACAACTAGAAACTCCAACACTAGCAACTCCACAACTCGAAACTCCACAACTCGAAACTCCACAACTGGAAACTCCACAACTGGAAACTCCACAACTAGACCCTCCACAACTAAAACTCTACAACTAGAAAGTTCTAAACTGGAGACTCCACAACTAGAGACTACAACTAGAGACTTCAAACTAGAAACTCAACAACTAGAAAGTCCACAACTTGAAACTCCACAACTAGAAACTCCACAACTAGAAACTCTACAACTAGAGACTCTTCAACTAGAGAATTCGCAACTAGAAACTCCAAAACTAGAAACTCCACAACTAGAAACTCCACAACTCGAAACTCCACAACTCAACACTCCACAACTTGAAACTCCACAACTAGACACTCCACAACTAAAAACTCTACAACTAGAAACTCCTAAACTAGAGACTCCATAACTAGAGATTCCACAACTAGAGACTTCAAAACTAGAAACTCAACAACTAGAAGCTCCACAACTAAAAACTCTACAACTAGAAATTCCACAACTTGAGACTCCGCCACTTTAAATTCCACAACCCTAGACTCCACAACTAAAAACTCCACGACTAGAAACTCCACAACTAGAAACTCCATAACTAGAACCTCCACAACCAGAGACTCCGCAACTAGAATCTCTGCAACTAGAAACTCCACAACCTGAAACTCCGCAACTAGAAACTCCAACACTAGCAACTCCACAACTAGAAACTCCGCAACTAGAGACTCCACAACTAGAAACTCCACAACTAGAGTCTCCACAACTTGAAACTCCACAACTAAAAATTCCGCAACCAGAAACTCCACAACTAGAAACTCCACAACTAGAAACTCCGCAACTAGAGACTCCACAACTAGAAACTCTACAACTAGAAATTCCACATCTAGAGACCTTGCAACTAGAAACTCCGCAGCTAGAAACTCCACAACTAGAAACTCCGCAACTAGAAACTCCACAACTAGAAACTCCACAACTAGAAACTCCACAACTTGAAACCTCACAGCCTTAAGTTCCGCAACTAGAAAATCCACAACTAGAAATTCCGCAACTAGAAACTCCACAACCAGAGACTCTGCAACTAGAAACTCCGCAGCTAGAAACTCCACAAATAGAAACTCCGCAACTAGAAACTCCACAGCTAGAAACTCCGCAACTAGAAACTCCACAAGTAGAAACTCCACAACTAGATACTCCACAACTGGAAACTCCACAACTAGAAACTTCACAACTAGAGACTCCGCAACTAGAAACTCCACAACTGGAAATTCCACAACTAGATACTCTACAACTGGAAACTCCACAACTAGAAACTCCACAACTAGACTCCACAACTTGAAACTCCACAACTGGAGACTCCGCAACCAGAAACTCCACAACTAGAGACTCCGCAACTCCACAACTAGAAACTCCACAACTGGAAACTCCACAACTAGATACTCCGCAACTAGAAACTCCACCACTAGAGACTCCACAACTTGAAACTCCACAACTTTAAACTCCACAACTTGAGACTCCACAACTAAAAACTCCACAACTTGAAACTCCAAAATTAGAAACTCCACAACCAGAAACTCCACAACTAGAAACTCCACAACTAAAAAGTCCACAACAGGAAACTCCACAACAAGAAACTCCACAACTAGAGACTCCACAACTAGAAACTCCACAACTTGAAACCTCACAACTTTAGGTTCCGCAACTAGAAAATCCACAGCTAGAGATTCCGCAACTAGAAACTCCACAACTAGAAACTCCACAACTCAAAACTCCAACACTAGAAACACAAAACTCGAAACTCCACAACTAGAGACTCCGCAACTAGAAACTCCACAACCAGAGACTCTGCAACTAGAAACTCCGCAGCTAGAAACTGCACAAATAGAAACTCCACTACTAGATATTTCAACTCTGAAAACTCGGCAACTAGAAACTCCACAACTAGAGACTCCACAACTTGAAACTCCACAACTAGAGACTCTGCAACTAGAAACTCCACAACTAGAGACTCCGCAACTCCACAACTCGAAACTCCACAACTGGAAACTCCACAACTAGACACTCCACAACTAAAAACTCTTCAACTAGAAATTCCATAACTAGAAACTCCACAGCTAGAAACTGCAAAACTAGAGACTTCACAACTAGAAACTCAACAACTAAAAACTCCACAACTAAAAACTCCACAACTGGAAACTCCACAACTTGAGACTCCGCAACTTGAAACTTCACAACTAGAAACTCCGCTATTAAAAACTCCGCAACTAGAAACTCCGCAACTAGAAACTCCACAACTTAAAACTCCACAACTAGATACTTCACAACTGGAAACTCCACAACTAGATACTCCACAACTGAAAACTCCACAACTAGAAACTCCACAACTAGAGACTCCACAACTCGAAACTCCACAACTAGAATCTCCACAACTAAAAACTCCACAGCCAGAGACTCCGCAACTTCACAACTAGAAACTCCACAACTGGAAACTGCACATATAGATACTCTGCAACTAGAAACTCCACAACTAGAGACTCCACAACTTGAAACTCCACAACTTTAAACTCCACAACTTGAGACTCCACAACTAGAAACTCCACAACTAGGGACACCACAACTGGAAACTCCACTACTAGATACTCCACAACTGGAAACTCGGCAACTAGAAACTCCACAACTAGAGACTCCACAACTTGAAACTCCACAACTAGAGACTCTGCAACTAGAAACTCCACAACTCGAAACTTCACAACTGGAAACTCCACAACTAGACACTCCACAACAAAAAACTCTTCAACTAGAAACTCCTAAACTAGAGACTCCACAACTAGAGAATCTACAACTAGAGACTTCAAACTAGAAACTCAACAACTAGAAACTCCACAGCTTGAGACTCCGCAACTTGAAACTCCACAACTAGAAACTCACAAACTAGAAACTCCACAACTAGGGACTCCACAACTAGAAACTCCACAACTAGACACTCCACATCTCGAAACTCCACTACTAGATACTCCACAACTGGAAACTCGACAACTAGAAACTCCACATCTAGAGACTCCACAACTTGAAACTCCACACCTAGAGACTCTGCAACTAGAAACTCAATACTTGAGACTCCGCAACTCAACAACTAGAAACTCCACAACTGGAAAATCTACAACTAGATACTCCACAACTAGAAAATCTACAACTAGAAACTCCACAACTATAGACTCCACAACTTGAAACTCCACAAGTTTAAACTCCACAACTTGAGACTCCACAACTAGAAACTCCACAACTAGAAACTCCACAACTTGAAACTCCTCAACTAGAAACTCCAAAACCAGAAACTCCACAACTAGAAACTCCGCAACTAGAAACTCCGCAACTAGAGACTCCACAACTAGAAACTCCACAACTAGAAACTCCACAACTTCAAACTCCACAAGTACAGACTCGGCAACTAGAAATTCCATATCTAGAAACTCCACAACTAGAAACTGCAAAACTAGAGACTTCACAACTAGAAACTCAACAACTAGAAACTCCACAACTAAAAACTCCACAACTGGAAACTCCACAACTTGAGACTCCGCAACTTGAAACTTCACAACTAGAAACTGCGCTATTAAAAACTCCGCAACTAGAAACTCCGCAACTAGAAACTCCGCAACTTAAAACTCTACAATTAGAAACTCGTAAACTAGAGACTCCATAACTAGAGACTCCACAACTAGAGACTTCAAAACTAGAAACTCAACAACTAGAAGCTCCACAACTAAAACTCTACAACTAGAAATTCCACAACTTGAGACTCCGCCACTTTACACTCCACAACCCTAGACTCCACAACTAAAAACTCCATGACTAGAAACTCCACAACTAGAAACTCCATAACTAGAACCTCGAAAACCAGAGACTCCGCAACTACAATCTCTGCAACTAGAAACTCCACAACCTGAAACTCCACAACTAGAAACTCCAACACTAGCAACTCCACAACTAGAAACTCCGCAACTAGAGACTCCACAACTAGAAACTCCACAACTAGAGTCTCCACAACTTGAAACTCCACAACTAAAAACTCCGCAACCAGAAACTCCACAACTAGAAACTCCACAACTAGAAACTCCGCAACTAGAGACTCCACAACTAGAAACTCTACAACTAGAAATTCCACATCTAGAGACCTTGCAACTAGAAACTCCGCAGCTAGAAACACCACAACTAGAAACTCCGCAACTAGAAACTCCACAACTAGAAACTCCACAACTAGACACTCCACAACTAAAAACTCTTCAACTAGAAATTCCTAAACTAGAGACTCCACAACTAGAGAATCTACAACTAGAGACTTCAAACTAGAAACTCAAGCACTAGAAACTCCACAACTAAAAACTCAACAACTAGAAACTCCACAGCTTGAGACTCCGCAACCAGAAACTCCACAACTAGGGACTCCGCAACTAGAAACTCCAACTAGAAACTCCACAACTGGAAACTCCACTACTAGATACTCCACAACTGGAAATTCGGCAACTAGAAACTCCACAACTAGAGACTCCACAACTTGAAACTCCACAACTAAAGACTCTGCAACTAGAAACTCCACAACTCGAAACTCCACTACTGGAAACTCCACAACTAGACACTCCACAACAAAAAACTCTTCAACTAGAAACTCCTAAACTAGAGACTCCACAACTAGAGAATCTACAACTAGAGACTTGAAACTAGAAACTACACAACTGGAAACTCCACATCTAAAAACTCAACAACTAGAAACTCCACAGCTTGAGACTCCGACACTTGAAACTCCACAACTAGAGACTCCGCAACTAGAAACTCCACAAGTAGGGACTCCACAACTAGAAACTCCACAACTAGAAACTCCACTACTAGATACTCCACAACTGGAAACTCGACAACTAGAAACTCCACATCTAGAGACTCCACAACTTGAAACTCCACTTAGAGACACTGCAACTAGAAACTCAACAACTAGAGACTCCGCAACTCAACAACTAGAAACTCCACAACTGGAAAATCCACAACAAGATACTCCACAACTAGAAAATCTACAACTAGAAACTCCGCAACTAGAGACTCCACAACTAGAAACTCCACAACTAGAAACTCCACAACTACAAACTCCACAAATACAGACTCGGCAACTAGAAATTCCATATCTAGAAACTCCACAGCTAGAAACTGAAAAACTAGAGACTTCACAACTAGAAACTCAACAACTAAAAACTCCACAACTAAAAACTCCACAACTGGAAACTCCACAACTTGAGACTCCGCAACTTGAAACTTCACAACTAGAAACTCCGCTATTAAAAACTCCGCAACTAGAAACTCCACAACTTAAAACTCCACAACTAGATACTCCACAACTGGAAACTCCACAACTAGATACTTCACAACTGGAAACTCCACAACTAGATACTCCACAACTAAAAACTCCACAACTAGACACTCCACAACTCGAAACTCCACAACTAGAATCTCCACAACTAAAAACTCCACAACCAGAGACTCCGCAACTTCACAACTAGAAACTCCACAACTGGAAACTTCACATATATATACTCTGCAACTAGAAACTCCAAAACTAGAAACTCCGCAACTAGAGACTCCACAACTAGAAACTCCACAACTAGAGTCTCCACAACTTGAAACTCCACAACTAAAAACTCCACAACCAGAAACTCCACAACTAGAAACTCCACAACTAGAAACTCCGCAACTAGAGGCTCCACAACTAGAAACTCTACAACTAGAAATTCCACATTTAGAGACCTTGCAACTAGAAACTCCGCAGCTAGAAACACCACAACTAGAAACTCCGCAACTAGAAACTCCACAACTAGAAACTCCACAACTAGAAACTCCACAACTCGAAACTCCACAATTCAAAACTCCAATTCGAAACTCCACAACTCGAAACTCCAGAACTTCAAACTTCACAACTAGACACTCAAAAACTAAAAACTCTACAACTAGAAACTCCTAAACTAGAAACTCCACAACTTGAGACAACGCAACTAGAAACTCCACAACTTGAAAATCCACAACTAGAAACTCCACAACTAGAAACTCTTCAACTAGAGACTCCACAACTCGAAACTCCACAACTCAAAACTCCACAACTTGAAACTCCACAACTAGAAACTCCATAACTTGAGACTCCACAACTAGAAACTCCACAACTTGAAGTTCCACAACTAGAAACTCCAACACTAGCAACTCCACAACAAGAAACTCCACAACTCGAAACTCCACAACTGGAAACTCCACAACTGGAAACTCCACAACTAGACCCTCCACAACTAAAAACTCTACAACTAGAAAGTTCTAAACTAGAGACTCCACAACTAGAGACTACAACTAGAGACTTCAAAATAGAAACTCAACAACTAGAAAGTCCACAACTTGAAACTCCACAACTAGAAACTCCACAACTAGAAACTCTACAACTAGAGACTCTTCAACTAGAGAATTTGCAACTAGAAACTCCAAAACTAGAAACTCCACAACTAGAAACTCCACAACTCGAAACTCCACAACTCAACACTCCACAACTTGAAACTCCACAACTAGACACTCCACAACTAAAAACTCTACAACTAGAAACTCCTAAACAAGAGACTCCATAACTAGAGATTCCACAACTAGAGACTTCAAAACTAGAAACTCAACAACTAGAAGCTCCACAACTAAAAACTCTACAACTAGAAATTCCACAACTTGAGACTCCGCCACTCTAAATTCCACAACCCTAGACTCCACAACTAAAAACTCCACGACTAGAAACTCCACAACTAGAAACTCCATAACTAGAACCTCCACAACCAGAGACTCCGCAACTAGAATCTCTGCAACTAGAAACTCCACAACCTGAAACTCCACAACTAGAAACTCCAACACTAGCAACTCCACAACTAGAAACTCCGCAACTAGAGACTCCACAACTAGAAACTCCACAACTAGAGTCTCCACAACTTGAAACTCCACAACTAAAAACTCCGCAACCAGAAACTCCACAACTAGAAACTCCACAACTAGAAACTCCGCAACTAGAGACTCCACAACTAGAAACTCTACAACTAGAAATTCCACATCTAGAGACCTTGCAACTAGAAACTCCGCAGCTAGAAACTCCACAACTAGAAACTCCGCAACTAGAAACTCCACAATTAGAAACTCCACAACTAGAAACTCCACAACTTGAAACCTCACAGCCTTAAGTTCCGCAACTAGAAAATCCACAACTAGAGATTCCGCAACTAGAAACTCCACAACCAGAGACTCTGCAACTAGAAACTCCGCAGCAAGAAACTCCACAAATAGAAACTCCGCAACTAGAAACTCCACAGCTAGAAACTCCGCAACTAGAAACTCCACAAGTAGAAACTCCACAACTAGATACTCCACAACTGGAAACTCCACAACTAGAAACTTCACAACTAGAGACTCCGCAACTAGAAACTCCACAACTGGAAATTCCACAACTAGATACTCCACAACTGGAAACTCCACAACTAGAAACTCCACAACTAGACTCCACAACTTGAAACTCCACAACTAGAGACTCCGCAACCAGAAACTCCACAACTAGAGACTCCACAACTTGAAACCTCACAGCCTTAAGTTCCGCAACTAGAAAATCCACAACTAGAGATTCCGCAACTAGAAACTCCACAACCAGAGACTCTGCAACTAGAAACTCCGCAGCTAGAAACTCCACAAATAGAAACTCCGCAACTAGAAACTCCACAACTGGAAATTCCACAACTAGATACTCCACAACTGGAAACTCCACAACTAGAAACTCCACAACTAGACTCCACAACTTGAAACTCCAAAATTAGAAACTCCACAACCAGAAACTCCACAACTGGAAACTCCACAACTAGATACTCCGCAACTAGAAACTCCACCACTAGAGACTCCACAACTTGAAACTCCACAACTTTAAGTTCCACAACTTGAGACTCCACAACTAAAAACTCCACGACTAGAAACTCCACAACTAGAAACTCCATAACTAGAACCTCCACAACCAGAGACTCCGCAACTAGAATCTCTGCAACTAGAAACACCACAACCTGAAACTCCACAACTAGAAACTCCAACACTAGCAACTCCACAACTAGAAACTCCGCAACTAGAGACTCCACAACTAGAAACTCCACAACTAGAGTCTCCACAACTTGAAACTCCACAACTAAAAACTCCGCAACCAGAAACTCCACAACTAGAAACTCCACAACTAGAAACTCCGCAACTAGAGACTCCACAACTAGAAACTCTACAACTAGAAATTTCACATCTAGAGACCTTGCAACTAGAAACTCCGCAGCTAGAAACTCCACAACTAGAAACTCCGCAACTAGAAACTCCACAATTAGAAACTCCACAACTAGAAACTCCAGAACTTGAAACCTCACAGCCTTAAGTTCCGCAACTAGAAAATCCACAACTAGAGATTCCGCAACTAGAAACTCCACAACCAGAGACTCTGCAACTAGAAACTCCGCAGCTAGAAACTCCACAAATAGAAACTCCGCAACTAGAAACTCCACAACTGGAAATTCCACAACTAGATACTCCACAACTGGAAACTCCACAACTAGAAACTCCACAACTAGACTCCACAACTTGAAACTCCAAAATTAGAAACTCCACAACCAGAAACTCCACAACTAGAAACTCCACAACTAGATACTCCACAACTGGAAACTCCACAACTAGAAACTCCACAACTAGAGACTCAACAACTAAAAACTCTACAACTAGAAACTCGTAAACTAGAGACTCCATAACTAGAGACTCCACAACTAGAGACTTCAAAACTAGAAACTCAACAACTAGAAGCTCCACAACTAAAACTCTACAACTAGAAATTCCACAACTTGAGACTCCGCCACTTTACACTCCACAACCCTAGACTCCACAACTAAAAACTCCACGACTAGAAACTCCACAACTAGAAACTCCATAACTAGAACCTCGAAAACCAGAGACTCCACAACTACAATCTCTGCAACTAGAAACTCCACAACCTGAAACTCCACAACTAGAAACTCCAACACTAGCAACTCCACAACTAGAAACTCCGCAACTAGAGACTCCACAACTAGAAACTCCTCGACTAGAGTCTCCACAACTTAAAACTCCACAACTAAAAACTCCACAACCAGGAACTCCACAGCTAGAAACTCCACAACTAGAAACTCCGCAACTAGAGACTCCAACACTAGAAACTCTACAACTAGAAATTCCACATCTAGAGACCTTGCAACTAGAAACTCCGCAGCTAGAAACTCCACAACTAGAAAATCTACAACTAGAAACTCCGCAACTAGAGACTCCACAACTAGAAACTCCACAACTAGAAACTCCACAACTACAAACTCCACAAATACAGACTCGGCAACTAGAAATTCCATATCTAGAAACTCCACAGCTAGAAACTGAAAAACTAGAGACTTCACAACTAGAAACTCAACAACTAAAAACTCCACAACTGGAAACTCCACAACTTGAGACTCCGCAACTTGAAACTTCACAACTAGAAACTCCGCTATTAAAAACTCCGCAACTAGAAACTCCGCAACTAGAAACTCCACAACTTAAAACTCCACAACTAGATACTCCACAACTGGAAACTCCACAACTAGATACTTCACAACTGGAAACTCCACAACTAGATACTCCACAACTAAAAACTCCACAACTAGACACTCCACAACTCGAAACTCCACAACTAGAATCTCCACAACTAAAAACTCCACAACCAGAGACTCCGCAACTTCACAACTAGAAACTCCACAACTGGAAACTGCACATATATATACTCTGCAACTAGAAACTCCACAACTAGAAACTCCGCAACTAGAGACTCCACAACTAGAAACTCCACAACTAGAGTCTCCACAACTTGAAACTCCACAACTAAAAACTCCACAACCAGAAACTCCACAACTAGAAACTCCACAACTAGAAACTCCGCAACTAGAGGCTCCACAACTAGAAACTCTACAACTAGAAATTCCACATTTAGAGACCTTGCAACTAGAAACTCCGCAGCTAGAAACACCGCAACTAGAAACTCCGCAACTAGAAACTCCACAACTAGAAACTCCACAACTAGAAACTCCACAACTAGAAACTCCACAACTTGAAACCTCACAGCCTTAAGTTCCGCAACTAGAAAATCCACAAGTAGAGATTCCGCAACTAGAAACTCCACAACTAGAAACTCCACAACTCGAAACTCCACAATTCAAAACTCCACAATTCGAAACTCCACAACTCGAAACTCCAGAACTTCAAACTTCACAACTAGACACTCAAAAACTAAAAACTCTACAACTAGAAACTCCTAAACTAGAAACTCCACAACTTGAGACAACGCAACTAGAAACTCCACAACTTGAAACTCCACAACTAGAAACTCCACAACTAGAAACTCTTCAACTAGAGACTCCACAACTCGAAACTCCACAACTCAAAACTCCACAACTTGAAACTCCACAACTAGAAACTCCATAACTTGAGACTCCACAACTAGAAACTCCACAACTTGAAGTTCCACAACTAGAAACTCCAACACTAGCAACTCCACAACAAGAAACTCCACAACTCGAAACTCCACAACTGGAAACTCCACAACTGGAAACTCCACAACTAGACCCTCCACAACTAAAAACTCTACAACTAGAAAGTTCTAAACTAGAGACTCCACAACTAGAGACTACAACTAGAGACTTCAAACTAGAAACTCAACAACTAGAAAGTCCACAACTTGAAACTCCACAACTAGAAACTCCACAACTAGAAACTCTACAACTAGAGACTCTTCAACTAGAGAATTCGCAACTAGAAACTCCAAAACTAGAAACTCCACAACTAGAAACTCCACAACTCGAAACTCCACAACTCAACACTCCACAACTTGAAACTCCACAACTAGACACTCCACAACTAAAAACTCTACAACTAGAAACTCCTAAACTAGAGACTCCATAACTAGAGATTCCACAACTAGAGACTTCAAAACTAGAAACTCAACAACTAGAAGCTCCACAACTAAAAACTCTACAACTAGAAATTCCACAACTTGAGACTCCGCCACTCTAAATTCCACAACCCTAGACTCCACAACTAAAAACTCCACGACTAGAAACTCCACAACTAGAAACTCCATAACTAGAACCTCCACAACCAGAGACTCCGCAACTAGAATCTCTGCAACTAGAAACTCCACAACCTGAAACTCCACAACTAGAAACTCCAACACTAGCAACTCCACAACTAGAAACTCCGCAACTAGAGACTCCACAACTAGAAACTCCACAACTAGAGTCTCCACAACTTGAAACTCCACAACTAAAAACTCCGCAACCAGAAACTCCACAACTAGAAACTCCACAACTAGAAACTCCGCAACTAGAGACTCCACAACTAGAAACTCTACAACTAGAAATTCCACATCTAGAGACCTTGCAACTAGAAACTCCGCAGCTAGAAACTCCACAACTAGAAACTCCGCAACTAGAAACTCCGCAACTAGAGACTCCACAACTAGAAACTCCACAACTAGAAACTCCACAACTACAAACTCCACAAATACAGACTCGGCAACTAGAAATTCCATATCTAGAAACTCCACAGCTAGAAACTGAAAAACTAGAGACTTCACAACTAGAAACTCAACAACTAAAAACTCCACAACTGGAAACTCCACAACTTGAGACTCCGCAACTTGAAACTTCACAACTAGAAACTCCGCTATTAAAAACTCCGCAACTAGAAACTCCGCAACTAGAAACTCCACAACTTAAAACTCCACAACTAGATACTCCACAACTGGAAACTCCACAACTAGATACTTCACAACTGGAAACTCCACAACTAGATACTCCACAACTAAAAACTCCACAACTAGACACTCCACAACTCGAAACTCCACAACTAGAATCTCCACAACTAAAAACTCCACAACCAGAGACTCCGCAACTTCACAACTAGAAACTCCACAACTGGAAACTGCACATATATATACTCTGCAACTAGAAACTCCACAACTAGAAACTCCGCAACTAGAGACTCCACAACTAGAAACTCCACAACTAGAGTCTCCACAACTTGAAACTCCACAACTAAAAACTCCACAACCAGAAACTCCACAACTAGAAACTCCACAACTAGAAACTCCGCAACTAGAGGCTCCACAACTAGAAACTCTACAACTAGAAATTCCACATTTAGAGACCTTGCAACTAGAAACTCCGCAGCTAGAAACACCGCAACTAGAAACTCCGCAACTAGAAACTCCACAACTAGAAACTCCACAACTAGAAACTCCACAACTAGAAACTCCACAACTTGAAACCTCACAGCCTTAAGTTCCGCAACTAGAAAATCCACAAGTAGAGATTCCGCAACTAGAAACTCCACAACTAGAAACTCCACAACTCGAAACTCCACAATTCAAAACTCCACAATTCGAAACTCCACAACTCGAAACTCCAGAACTTCAAACTTCACAACTAGACACTCAAAAACTAAAAACTCTACAACTAGAAACTCCTAAACTAGAAACTCCACAACTTGAGACAACGCAACTAGAAACTCCACAACTTGAAACTCCACAACTAGAAACTCCACAACTAGAAACTCTTCAACTAGAGACTCCACAACTCGAAACTCCACAACTCAAAACTCCACAACTTGAAACTCCACAACTAGAAACTCCATAACTTGAGACTCCACAACTAGAAACTCCACAACTTGAAGTTCCACAACTAGAAACTCCAACACAAGCAACTCCACAACAAGAAACTCCACAACTCGAAACTCCACAACTGGAAACTCCACAACTGGAAACTCCACAACTAGACCCTCCACAACTAAAAACTCTACAACTAGAAAGTTCTAAACTAGAGACTCCACAACTAGAGACTACAACTAGACACTTCAAACTAGAAACTCAACAACTAGAAAGTCCACAACTTGAAACTCCACAACTAGAAACTCCACAACTAGAAACTCTACAACTAGAGACTCTTCAACTAGAGAATTCGCAACTAGAAACTCCAAAACTAGAAACTCCACAACTAGAAACTCCACAACTCGAAACTCCACAACTCAACACTCCACAACTTGAAACTCCACAACTAGACACTCCACAACTAAAAACTCTACAACTAGAAACTCCTAAACTAGAGACTCCATAACTAGAGATTCCACAACTAGAGACTTCAAAACTAGAAACTCAACAACTAGAAGCTCCACAACTAAAAACTCTACAACTAGAAATTCCACAACTTGAGACTCCGCCACTCTAAATTCCACAACCCTAGACTCCACAACTAAAAACTCCACGACTAGAAACTCCAACTCAAACTCCATAACTAGAACCTCCACAACCAGAGACTCCGCAACTAGAATCTCTGCAACTAGAAACTCCACAAACTGAAACTCCACAACTAGAAACTCCAACACTAGCAACTCCACAACTAGAAACTCCGCAACTAGAGACTCCACAACTAGAAACTCCACAACTAGAGTCTCCACAACTTGAAACTCCACAACTAAAAACTCCGCAACCAGAAACTCCACAACTAGAAACTCCACAACTAGAAACTCCGCAACTAGAGACTCCACAACTAGAAACTCTACAACTAGAAATTCCACATCTAGAGACCTTGCAACTAGAAACTCCGCAGCTAGAAACTCCACAACTAGAAACTCCGCAACTAGAAACTCCACAATTAGAAACTCCACAACTAGAAACTCCACAACTTGAAACCTCACAGCCTTAAGTTCCGCAACTAGAAAATCCACAACTAGAGATTCCGCAACTAGAAACTCCACAACCAGAGACTCTGCAACTAGAAACTCCGCAGCTAGAAACTCCACAAATAGAAACTCCGCAACTAGAAACTCCACAGCTAGAAACTCCGCAACTAGAAACTCCACAAGTAGAAACTCCACAACTAGATACTCCACAACTGGAAACTCCACAACTAGAAACTTCACAACTAGAGACTCCGCAACTAGAAACTCCACAACTGGAAATTCCACAACTAGATACTCCACAACTGGAAACTCCACAACTAGAAACTCCACAACTAGACTCCACAACTTGAAACTCCACAACTAGAGACTCCGCAACCAGAAACTCCACAACTAGAGACTCCGCAACTCCACAACTAGAAACTCCACAACTGGAAACTCCACAACTAGATACTCCGCAACTAGAAACTCCACCACTAGAGACTCCACAACTTGAAACTCCACAACTTTAAGTTCCACAACTTGAGACTCCACAACTAAAAACTCCACGACTAGAAACTCCACAACTAGAAACTCCATAACTAGAACCTCCACAACCAGAGACTCCGCAACTAGAATCTCTGCAACTAGAAACACCACAACCTGAAACTCCACAACTAGAAACTCCAACACTAGCAACTCCACAACTAGAAACTCCGCCACTAGAGACTCCACAACTAGAAACTCCACAACTAGAGTCTCCACAACTTGAAACTCCACAACTAAAAACTCCGCAACCAGAAACTCCACAACTAGAAACTCCACAACTAGAAACTCCGCAACTAGAGACTCCACAACTAGAAACTCTACAACTAGAAATTTCACATCTAGAGACCTTGCAACTAGAAACTCCGCAGCTAGAAACTCCACAACTAGAAACTCCGCAACTAGAAACTCCACAATTAGAAACTCCACAACTAGAAACTCCACAACTTGAAACCTCACAGCCTTAAGTTCCGCAACTAGAAAATCCACAACTAGAGATTCCGCAACTAGAAACTCCACAACCAGAGACTCTGCAACTAGAAACTCCGCAGCTAGAAACTCCACAAATAGAAACTCCGCAACTAGAAACTCCACAACTGGAAATTCCACAACTAGATACTCCACAACTGGAAACTCCACAACTAGAAACTCCACAACTAGACTCCACAACTTGAAACTCCAAAATTAGAAACTCCACAACCAGAAACTCCACAACTAGAAACTCCACAACTAGATACTCCACAACTGGAAACTCCACAACTAGAAACTCCACAACTAGAGACTCAACAACTAAAAACTCTACAACTAGAAACTCGTAAACTAGAGACTCCATAACTAGAGACTCCACAACTAGAGACTTGAAAACTAGAAACTCAACAACTAGAAGCTCCACAACTAAAACTCTACAACTAGAAATTCCACAACTTGAGACTCCGCCACTTTACACTCCACAACCCTAGACTCCACAACTAAAAACTCCACGACTAGAAACTCCACAACTAGAAACTCCATAACTAGAACCTCGAAAACCAGAGACTCCACAACTACAATCTCTGCAACTAGAAACTCCACAACCTGAAACTCCACAACTAGAAACTCCAACACTAGCAACTCCACAACTAGAAACTCCGCAACTAGAGACTCCACAACTAGAAACTCCTCGACTAGAGTCACCACAACTTAAAACTCCACAACTAAAAACTCCACAACCAGGAACTCCACAGCTAGAAACTCCACAACTAGAAACTCCGCAACTAGAGACTCCAACACTAGAAACTCTACAACTAGAAATTCCACATCTAGAGACCTTGCAACTAGAAACTCCGCAGCTAGAAACTCCACAACTAGAAAATCTACAACTAGAAACTCCGCAACTAGAGACTCCACAACTAGAAACTCCACAACTAGAAACTCCACAACTACAAACTCCACAAATACAGACTCGGCAACTAGAAATTCCATATCTAGAAACTCCACAGCTAGAAACTGAAAAACTAGAGACTTCACAACTAGAAACTCAACAACTAAAAACTCCACAACTGGAAACTCCACAACTTGAGACTCCGCAACTTGAAACTTCACAACTAGAAACTCCGCTATTAAAAACTCCGCAACTAGAAACTCCGCAACTAGAAACTCCACAACTTAAAACTCCACAACTAGATACTCCACAACTGGAAACTCCACAACTAGATACTTCACAACTGGAAACTCCACAACTAGATACTCCACAACTAAAAACTCCACAACTAGACACTCCACAACTCGAAACTCCACAACTAGAATCTCCACAACTAAAAACTCCACAACCAGAGACTCCGCAACTTCACAACTAGAAACTCCACAACTGGAAACTGCACATATATATACTCTGCAACTAGAAACTCCACAACTAGAAACTCCGCAACTAGAGACTCCACAACTAGAAACTCCACAACTAGAGTCTCCACAACTTGAAACTCCACAACTAAAAACTCCACAACCAGAAACTCCACAACTAGAAACTCCACAACTAGAAACTCCGCAACTAGAGGCTCCACAACTAGAAACTCTACAACTAGAAATTCCACATTTAGAGACCTTGCAACTAGAAACTCCGCAGCTAGAAACACCGCAACTAGAAACTCCGCAACTAGAAACTCCACAACTAGAAACTCCACAACTAGAAACTCCACAACTAGAAACTCCACAACTTGAAACCTCACAGCCTTAAGTTCCGCAACTAGAAAATCCACAAGTAGAGATTCCGCAACTAGAAACTCCACAACTAGAAACTCCACAACTCGAAACTCCACAATTCAAAACTCCACAATTCGAAACTCCACAACTCGAAACTCCAGAACTTCAAACTTCACAACTAGACACTCAAAAACTAAAAACTCTACAACTAGAAACTCCTAAACTAGAAACTCCACAACTTGAGACAACGCAACTAGAAACTCCACAACTTGAAACTCCACAACTAGAAACTCCACAACTAGAAACTCTTCAACTAGAGACTCCACAACTCGAAACTCCACAACTCAAAACTCCACAACTTGAAACTCCACAACTAGAAACTCCATAACTTGAGACTCCACAACTAGAAACTCCACAACTTGAAGTTCCACAACTAGAAACTCCAACACTAGCAACTCCACAACAAGAAACTCCACAACTCGAAACTCCACAACTGGAAACTCCACAACTGGAAACTCCACAACTAGACCCTCCACAACTAAAAACTCTACAACTAGAAAGTTCTAAACTAGAGACTCCACAACTAGAGACTACAACTAGAGACTTCAAACTAGAAACTCAACAACTAGAAAGTCCACAACTTGAAACTCCACAACTAGAAACTCCACAACTAGAAACTCTACAACTAGAGACTCTTCAACTAGAGAATTCGCAACTAGAAACTCCAAAACTAGAAACTCCACAACTAGAAACTCCACAACTCGAAACTCCACAACTCAACACTCCACAACTTGAAACTCCACAACTAGACACTCCACAACTAAAAACTCTACAACTAGAAACTCCTAAACTAGAGACTCCATAACTAGAGATTCCACAACTAGAGACTTCAAAACTAGAAACTCAACAACTAGAAGCTCCACAACTAAAAACTCTACAACTAGAAATTCCACAACTTGAGACTCCGCCACTCTAAATTCCACAACCCTAGACTCCACAACTAAAAACTCCACGACTAGAAACTCCACAACTAGAAACTCCATAACTAGAACCTCCACAACCAGAGACTCCGCAACTAGAATCTCTGCAACTAGAAACTCCACAACCTGAAACTCCACAACTAGAAACTCCAACACTAGCAACTCCACAACTAGAAACTCCGCAACTAGAGACTCCACAACTAGAAGCTCCACAACTAGAGTCTCCACAACTTGAAACTCCACAACTAAAAACTCCGCAACCAGAAACTCCACAACTAGAAACTCCACAACTAGAAACTCCGCAACTAGAGACTCCACAACTAGAAACTCTACAACTAGAAATTCCACATCTAGAGACCTTGCAACTAGAAACTCCGCAGCTAGAAACTCCACAACTAGAAACTCCGCAACTAGAAACTCCACAATTAGAAACTCCACAACTAGAAACTCCACAACTTGAAACCTCACAGCCTTAAGTTCCGCAACTAGAAAATCCACAACTAGAGATTCCGCAACTAGAAACTCCACAACCAGAGACTCTGCAACTAGAAACTCCGCAGCTAGAAACTCCACAAATAGAAACTCCGCAACTAGAAACTCCACAGCTAGAAACTCCGCAACTAGAAACTCCACAAGTAGAAACTCCACAACTAGATACTCCACAACTGGAAACTCCACAACTAGAAACTTCACAACTAGAGACTCCGCAACTAGAAACTCCACAACTGGAAATTCCACAACTAGATACTCCACAACTGGAAACTCCACAACTAGAAACTCCACAACTAGACTCCACAACTTGAAACTCCACAACTAGAGACTCTGCAACCAGAAACTCCACAACTAGAGACTCCGCAACTCCACAACTAGAAACTCCACAACTGGAAACTCCACAACTAGATACTCCGCAACTAGAAACTCCACCACTAGAGACTCCACAACTTGAAACTCCACAACTTTAAGTTCCACAACTTGAGACTCCACAACTAAAAACTCCACGACTAGAAACTCCACAACTAGAAACTCAATAACTAGAACCTCCACAACCAGAGACTCCGCAACTAGAATCTCTGCAACTAGAAACACCACAACCTGAAACTCCACAACTAGAAACTCCAACACTAGCAACTCCACAACTAGAAACTCCGCAACTAGAGACTCCACAACTAGAAACTCCACAACTAGAGTCTCCACAACTTGAAACTCCACAACTAAAAACTCCGCAACCAGAAACTCCACAACTAGAAACTCCACAACTAGAAACTCCGCAACTAGGGACTCCACAACTAGAAACTCTACAACTAGAAATTTCACATCTAGAGACCTTGCAACTAGAAACTCCGCAGCTAGAAACTCCACAACTAGAAACTCCGCAACTAGAAACTCCACAATTAGAAACTCCACAACTAGAAACTCCACAACTTGAAACCTCACAGCCTTAAGTTCCGCAACTAGAAAATCCACAACTAGAGATTCCGCAACTAGAAACTCCACAACCAGAGACTCTGCAACTAGAAACTCCGCAGCTAGAAACTCCACAAATAGAAACTCCGCAACTAGAAACTCCACAACTGGAAATTCCACAACTAGATACTCCAAAACTGGAAACTCCACAACTAGAAACTCCACAACTAGACTCCACAACTTGAAACTCCAAAATTAGAAACTCCACAACCAGAAACTCCACAACTAGAAACTCCACAACTAGATACTCCACAACTGGAAACTCCACAACTAGAAACTCCACAACTAGAGACTCAACAACTAAAAACTCTACAACTAGAAACTCGTAAACTAGAGACTCCATAACTAGAGACTCCACAACTAGAGACTTCAAAACTAGAAACTCAACAACTAGAAGCTCCACAACTAAAACTCTACAACTAGAAATTCCACAACTTGAGACTCCGCCACTTTACACTCCACAACCCTAGACTCCACAACTAAAAACTCCACGACTAGAAACTCCACAACTAGAAACTCCATAACTAGGACCTCGAAAACCAGAGACTCCACAACTACAATCTCTGCAACTAGAAACTCCACAACCTGAAACTCCACAACTAGAAACTCCAACACTAGCAACTCCACAACTAGAAACTCCGCAACTAGAGACTCCACAACTAGAAACTCCTCGACTAGAGTCTCCACAACTTAAAACTCCACAACTAAAAACTCCACAACCAGGAACTCCACAGCTAGAAACTCCACAACTAGAAACTCCGCAACTAGAGACTCCAACACTAGAAACTCTACAACTAGAAATTCCACATCTAGAGACCTTGCAACTAGAAACTCCGAAGCTAGAAACACCACAACTAGAAACTCCGCAACTAGAAACTCCACAACTAGAAACTCCACAACTAGACACTCCACAACTAAAAACTCTTCAACTAGAAATTCCTAAACTAGAGACTCCACAACTAGAGAATCTACAACTAGAGACTTCAAACTAAAAACTCAAGCACTAGAAACTCCACAACTAAAAACTCAACAACTAGAAACTCCACAGCTTGAGACTCCGCAACTAGAAACTCCACAACTAGGGACTCCGCAACTAGAAACTCCAACTAGAAACTCCACAACCGGAAACTCCACTACTAGATACTCCACAACTGGAAATTCGGCAACTAGAAACTCCACAACTAGAGACTCCACAACTTGAAACTCCACAACTAAAGACTCTGCAACAAGTAACTCCACAACTCGAAACTCCACTACTGGAAACTCCACAACTAGAAACTCCAGAACAAAAAACTCTTCAACTAGAAACTCCTAAACTAGAGACTCCACAACTAGAGAATCTACAACTAGAGACTTGAAACTAGAAACTCAACAACTGGAAACTCCACAACTAAAAACTCAACAACTAGAAACTCCACAGCTTGAGACTCCGACACTTGAAACTCCACAACTAGAGACTCCGCAACTAGAAACTCCACAAGTAGGGACTCCACAACTAGAAACTCCACAACTAGAAACTCCACAACTCGAAACTCCACTACTAGATACTCCACAACTGGAAACTCGACAACTAGAAACTCCACATCTAGAGACTCCACAACTTGAAACTCCACTTAGAGACACTGCAACTAGATACTCAACAACTAGAGACTCCGCAACTCAACAACTAGAAACTCCACAACTGGAAAATCCACAACAAGATACTCCACAACTTGAAAATCTACAACTAGAAACTCCGCAACTAGAGACTCCACAACTAGAAACTCCACAACTAGAAACTCCACAACTACAAACTCCACAAATACAGACTCGGCAACTAGAAATTCCATATCTAGAAACTCCACAGCTAGAAACTGAAAAACTAGAGACTTCACAACTAGAAACTCAACAACTAAAAACTCCACAACTAAAAACTCCACAACTGGAAACTCCACAACTTGAGACTCCGCAACTTGAAACTTCACAACTAGAAACTCCGCTATTAAAAACTCCGCAACTAGAAACTCCGCAACTAGAAACTCCACAACTTAAAACTCAACAACTAGATACTCCACAACTGGAAACTCCACAACTAGATACTTCACAACTGGAAACTCCACAACTAGATACTCCACAACTAAAAACTCCACAACTAGACACTCCACAACTCGAAACTCCACAACTAGAATCTCCACAACTAAAAACTCCACAACCAGAGACTCCGCAACTTCACAACTAGAAACTCCACAACTGGAAACTGCACATATATATACTCTGCAACTAGAAACTCCACAACTAGAAACTCCGCAACTAGAGACTCCACAACTAGAAACTCCACAACTAGAGTCTCCACAACTTGAAACTCCACAACTAAAAACTCCACAACCAGAAACTCCACAACTAGAAACTCCACAACTAGAAACTCCGCAACTAGAGGCTCCACAACTAGAAACTCTACAACTAGAAATTCCACATTTAGAGACCTTGCAACTAGAAACTCCGCAGCTAGAAACACCACAACTAGAAACTCCGCAACTAGAAACTCCACAACTAGAAACTCCACAACTAGAAACTCCACAACTTGAAACCTCACAGCCTTAAGTTCCGCAACTAGAAAATCCCCAACTAGAGATTCCGCAACTAGAAACTCCACAACTAGAAACTCCACAACTCGAAACTCCACAATTCAAAACTCCACAATTCGAAACTCCACAACTCGAAACTCCAGAACTTCAAACTTCACAACTAGACACTCAAAAACTAAAAACTCTACAACTAGAAACTCCTAAACTAGAAACTCCACAACTTGAGACAACGCAACTAGAAACTCCACAACTTGAAACTCCACAACTAGAAACTCCACAACTAGGAACTCTTCAACTAGAGACTCCACAACTCGAAACTCCACAACTCAAAACTCCACAACTTGAAACTCCACAACTAGAAACTCCATAACTTGAGACTCCACAACTAGAAACTCCACAACTTGAAGTTCCACAACTAGAAACTCCAACACTAGCAACTCCACAACGAGAAACTCCACAACTCGAAACTCCACAACTGGAAACTCCACAACTGGAAACTCCAACTAGACCCTCCACAACTAAAAACTCTACAACTAGAAAGTTCTAAACTAGAGACTCCACAACTAGAGACTACAATTTGAGACTTCAAACTAGAAACTGAACAACTAGAAAGTCCACAACTTGAAACTCCACAACTAGAAACTCCACAACTAGAAACTCTACAACTAGAGACTCTTCAAATAGAGAATTCGCAACTAGAAACTCCAAAACTAGAAACTCCACAAGTAGAAACTCCACAACTCGAAACTCCACAACTCAACACTCCACAACTTGAAACTCCACAACTAGACACTCCACAACTAAAAACTCTACAACTAGAAACTCCTAAACTAGAGACTCCATAACTAGAGATTCAACAACTAGAGACTTCAAAACTAGAAACTCAACAACTAGAAGCTCCACAACTAAAAAATCTACAACTAGAAATTCCACAACTTGAGACTCCGCCACTTTAAATTCCACAACCCTAGACTCCACAACTAAAAACTCCACGACTAGAAACTCCACAACTAGAAACTACATAACTAGAACCTCCACAACCAGAGACTCCGCAACTAGAATCTCTGCAACTAGAAACTCCACAACCTGAAACTCCACAACTAGAAACTCCAACACTAGCAACTCCACAACTAAAAATTCCGCAACCAGAAACTCCACAACTAGAAACTCCACAACTAGAAACTCCGCAACTAGAAACTCCACAACTAGATACTCCACAACTGGAAACTCCACAACTAGAAACTTCACAACTAGAGACTCCGCAACTAGAAACTCCACAACTGGAAATTCCACAACTAGATACTCTACAACTGGAAACTCCACAACTAGAAACTCCACAACTAGACTCCACAACTTGAAACTCCACAACTGGAGACTCCGCAACCAGAAACTCCACAACTAGAGACTCCGCAACTCCACAACTAGAAACTCCACAACTGGAAACTCCACAACTAAATACTCCGCAACTAGAAACTCCACCACTAGAGACTCCACAACTTGAAACTCCACAACTTTAAACTCCACAACTTGAGACTCCACAACTAAAAACTCCACAACTTGAAACTCCAAAATTAGAAACTCCACAACCAGAAACTCCACAACTAGAAACTCCACAACTAAAAAATCCACAACAGGAAACTCCACAACAAGAAACTCCACAACTAGAGACTCCACAACTAGAAACTCCACAACTTGAAACCTCACAACTTTAGGTTCCGCAACTAGAAAATCCACAGCTAGGGATTCCGCAACTAGAAACTCCACAACTAGAAACTCCACAACTCAAAACTCCAACACTAGAAACTCCAAAACTCGAAACTCCACAACTAGAGACTCCGCAACTAGAAACTCCACAACCAGAGACTCTGAAACTAGAAACTCCGCAGCTAGAAACTGCACAAATAGAAACTCCACTACTAGATACTCCAACTCTGAAAACTCGGCAACTAGAAACTCCACAACTAGAGACTCCACAACTTGAAACTCCACAACTAGAGACTCTGCAACTAGAAACTCCACAACTAGAGACTCCGCAACTCCACAACTCGAAACTCCACAACTGGAAACTCCACAACTAGACACTCCACAACTAAAAACTCTTCAACTAGAAATTCCATAACAAGAAACTCCACAGCTAGAAACTGCAAAACTAGAGACTTCACAACTAGAAACTCAACAACTAAAAACTCCACAACTAAAAACTCCACAACTGGAAACTCCACAACTTGAGACTCCGCAACTTGAAACTTCACAACTAGAAACTCCGCTATTAAAAACTCCGCAACTAGAAACTCCGCAACTAGAAACTCCACAACTTAAAACTCCACAACTAGATACTTCACAACTGGAAACTCCACAACTAGATACTCCACAACTGAAAACTCCACAACTAGAAACTCCACAACTAGAGACTCCACAACTCGAAACTCCACAACTAGAATCTCCACAACTAAAAACTCCACAACCAGAGACTCCGCAACTTCACAACTAGAAACTCCACAACTGGAAACTGCACATATAGATACTCTGCAACTAGAAACTCCACAACTAGAGACTCCACAACTTGAAACTCCACAACTTTAAACTCCACAACTTGAGACTTCACAACTAGAAACTCCACAACTAGGGACTCCACAACTGGAAACTCCACTACTAGATACTGCACAACTGGAAACTCGGCAACTAGAAACTCCACATCTAGAGACTCCACAACTTGAAACTCCACAACTAGAGACTCTGCAACTAGAAACTCAATACTTGAGACTCCGCAACTCAACAACTAGAAACTCCACAACTTGAAAATCCACAACTAGATACTCCACAACTAGAAAATCTACAACTAGAAACTCCACAACTATAGACTCCACAACTTGAAACTCCACAAGTTTAAACTCCACAACTTGAGACTCCACAACTAGAAACTCCACAACTAGAAACTCCACAACTTGAAACTCCTCAACTAGAAACTCCAAAACCAGAAACTCCACAACTAGAAACTCCGCAACTAGAAACTCCGCAACTAGAGACTCCACAACTAGAAACTCCACAACTAGAAACTCCACAACTTCAAACTCCACAAGTACAGACTCGGCAACTAGAAATTCCATATCTAGAAACTCCACAACTAGAAACTGCAAAACTAGAGACTTCACAACTAGAAACTCAACAACTAGAAACTCCACAACTAAAAACTCCACAACTGGAAACTCCACAACTTGAGACTCCGCAACTTGAAACTTCACAACTAGAAACTGCGCTATTAAAAACTCCGCAACTAGAAACTCCGCAACTAGAAACTCCGCAACTTAAAACTCTACAACTAGAAACTCGTAAACTAGAGACTCCATAACTAGAGACTTCACAGCTAGAGACTTCAAAACTAGAAACTCAACAACTAGAAGCTCCACAACTAAAACTCTACAACTAGAAATTCCACAACTTGAGACTCCGCCACTTTACACTCCACAACCCTAGACTCCACAACTAAAAACTCCACGACTAGAAACTCCACAACTAGAAACTCCATAACTAGAACCTCGAAAACCAGAGACTCCGCAACTACAATCTCTGCAACTAGAAACTCCACAACCTGAAACTCCACAACTAGAAACTCCAACACTAGCAACTCCACAACTAGAAACTCCGCAACTAGAGACTCCACAACTAGAAACTCCTCGACTAGAGTCTCCACAACTTGAAACTCCACAACTAAAAACTCCACAACCAGGAACTCCACAACTAGAAACTCCACAACTAGAAACTCCGCAACTAGAGACTCCAACACTAGAAACTCTACAACTAGAAATTCCACATCTAGAGACCTTGCAACTAGAAACTCCGCAGCTAGAAACACCACAACTAGAAACTCCGCAACTAGAAACTCCACAACTAGAAACTCCACAACTAGACACTCCACAACTAAAAACTCTTCAACTAGAAATTCCTAAACTAGAGACTCCACAACTAGAGAATCTACAACTAGAGACTTCAAACTAGAAACTCAAGCACTAGAAACTCCACAACTAAAAACTCAACAACTAGAAACTCCACAGCTTGAGACTCCGCAACTAGAAACTCCACAACTAGGGACTCCGCAACTAGAAACTCCACTACTAGATACTCCACAACTGGAAATTCGGCAACTAGAAACTCCACAACTAGAGACTCCACAACTTGAAACTCCACAACTAAAGACTCTGCAACTAGAAACTCCACAACTCGAAACTCCACTACTGGAAACTCCACAACTAGACACTCCACAACAAAAAACTCTTCAACTAGAAACTCCTAAACTAGAGACTCCACAACTAGAGAATCTACAACTAGAGACTTGAAACTAGAAACTCCACAACTGGAAACTCCACAACTAAAAACTCAACAACTAGAAACTCCACAGCTTGAGACTCCGACACTTGAAACTCCTCAACTAGAGACTCCGCAACATGAAACTCCACAAGTAGGGACTCCACAACTAGAAACTCCACAACTAAAAACTCCACAACTCGAAACTCCACTACTAGATACTCCACAACTGGAAACTCGACAACTAGAAACTCCACATCTAGAGACTCCACAACATGAAACTCCACTCAGAGACACTGCAACTAGAAACTCAACAACTAGAGACTCCGCAACTCAACAACTAGAAACTCCACAACTGGAAAATCCACAACAAGATACTCCACAACTAGAAAATCTACAACTAGAAACTCCGCAACTAGAGACTCCACAACTAGAAACTCCACAACTAGAAACTCCACAACTACAAACTCCACAAATACAGACTCGGCAACTAGAAATTCCATATCTAGAAACTCCACAGCTAGAAACTGAAAAACTAGAGACTTCACAACTAGAAACTCAACAACTAAAAACTCCACAACTAAAAACTCCACAACTGGAAACTCCACAACTTGAGACTCCGCAACTTGAAACTTCACAACTAGAAACTCCGCTATTAAAAACTCCGCAACTAGAAACTCCGCAACTAGAAACTCCACAACTTAAAACTCCACAACTAGATACTCCACAACTGGAAACTCCACAACTAGATACTTCACAACTGGAAACTCCACAACTAGATACTCCACAACTAAAAACTCCACAACTAGACACTCCACAACTCGAAACTCCACAACTAGAATCTCCACAACTAAAAACTCCACAACCAGAGACTCCGCAACTTCACAACTAGAAACTCCACAACTGGAAACTGCACATATATATACTCTGCAACTAGAAACTCCACAACTAGAAACTCCGCAACTAGAGACTCCACAACTAGAAACTCCACAACTAGAGTCTCCACAACATGAAACTCCACAACTGAAAACTCCACAACCAGAAACTCCACAACTAGAAACTCCACAACTAGAAACTCCGCAACTAGAGGCTCCACAACTAGAAACTCTACAACTAGAAATTCCACATTTAGAGACCTTGCAACTAGAAACTCCGCAGCTAGAAACACCACAACTAGAAACTCCGCAACTAGAAACTCCACAACTAGAAACTCCACAACTAGAAACTCCACAACTTGAAACCTCACAGCCTTAAGTTCCGCAACTAGAAAATCCACAACTAGAGATTCCGCAACTAGAAACTCCACAACTAGAAACTCCACAACTCGAAACTCCACAATTCAAAACTCCACAATTCGAAACTCCACAACTCGAAACTCCAGAACTTCAAACTTCACAACTAGACACTCAAAAACTAAAAACTCTACAACTAGAAACTCCTAAACTAGAAACTCCACAACTTGAGACAACGCAACTAGAAACTCCACAACTTGAAAATCCACAACTAGAAACTCCACAACTAGAAACTCTTCAACTAGAGACTCCACAACTCGAAACTCCACAACTCAAAACTCCACAACTTGAAACTCCACAACTAGAAACTCCATAACTTGAGACTCCACAACTAGAAACTCCACAACTTGAAGTTCCACAACTAGAAACTCCAACACTAGCAACTCCACAACAAGAAACTCCACAACTCGAAACTCTACAACTAGAAACTCCTAAACTAGAGACTCCATAACTAGAGATTCCAAAACTAGAGACTTCAAAACTAGAAACTCAACAACTAGAAGCTCCACAACTAAAAACTCTACAACAAGAAATTCCACAACTTGAGACTCCGCCACTTTAAATTCCACAACCCTAGACTCCACAACTAAAAACTCCACGACTAGAAACTCCACAACTAGAAACTCCATAACTAGAACCTCCACAACCAGAGACTCCGCAACTAGAATCTCTGCAACTAGAAACTCCACAACCTGAAACTCCACAACTAGAAACTCTAACACTAGCAACTCCACAACTAGAAACTCCGCAACTAGAGACTCCACAACTAGAAACTCCACAACTAGAGTCTCCACAACTTGAAACTCCACAACTAAAAACTCCGCAACCAGAAACTCCACAACTAGAAACTCCACAACTAGAAACTCCGCAACTAGAGACTCCACAACTAGAAACTCTACAACTAGAAATTCCACATCTAGAGACCTTGCAACTAGAAACTCCACAACTAGAAAATCTACAACTAGAAACTCCGCAACTAGAGACTCCACAACTAGAAACTCCACAACTAGAAACTCCACAACTACAAACTCCACAAATACAGACTCGGCAACTAGAAATTCCATATCTAGAAACTCCACAGCTTGAAACTGAAAAACTAGAGACTTCACAACTAGAAACTCAACAACTAAAAACTCCACAACTAAAAACTCCACAACTGGAAACTCCACAACTTGAGACTCCGCAACTTGAAACTTCACAACTAGAAACTCCGCTATTAAAAACTCCGCAACTAGAAACTCCGCAACTAGAAACTCCACAACTTAAAACTCCACAACTAGATACTCCACAACTGGAAACTCCACAACTAGATACTTCACAACTGGAAACTCCACAACTAGATACTCCACAACTAAAAACTCCACAACTAGACACTCCACAACTCGAAACTCCACAACTAGAATCTCCACAACTAAAAACTCCACAACCAGAGACTCCGCCACTTCACAACTAGAAACTCCACAACTGGAAACTGCACATATATATACTCTGCAACTAGAAACTCCACAACTAGAAACTCCGCAACTAGAGACTCCACAACTAGAAACTCCACAACTAGAGTCTCCACAACTTGAAACTCCACAACTAAAAACTCCACAACCAGAAACTCCACAACTAGAAACTCCACAACTAGAAACTCCGCAACTAGAGGCTCCACAACTAGAAACTCTACAACTAGAAATTCCACATTTAGAGACCTTGCAACTAGAAACTCCGCAGCTAGAAACACCGCAACTAGAAACTCCGCAACTAGAAACTCCACAACTAGAAACTCCACAACTAGAAACTCCACAACTTGAAACCTCACAGCCTTAAGTTCCGCAACTAGAAAATCCACAACTAGAGATTCCGCAACTAGAAACTCCACAACTAGAAACTCCACAACTCGAAACTCCACAATTCAAGACTCCACAATTCGAAACTCCACAACTCGAAACTCCAGAACTTCAAACTTCACAACTAGAAACTCCTAAACTAGAAACTCCACAACTTGAGACAACGCAACTAGAAACTCCACAACTTGAAACTCCACAACTAGAAACTCCACAACTAGAAACTCTTCAACTAGAGACTCCACAACTCGAAACTCCACAACTCAAAACTCCACAACTTCAAGTCCACAACTAGAAACTCCATAACTTGAGACTCCACAACTAGAAACTCCACAACTTGAAGTTCCACAACTAGAAACTCCAACACTAGCAACTCCACAACAAGAAACTCCACAACTCGAAACTCCACAACTGGAAACTCCACAACTGGAAACTCCACAACTAGACCCTCCACAACTAAAAACTCTACAACTAGAAAGTTCTAAACTAGAGACTCCACAACTAGAGACTACAACTAGAGACCTCAACTAGAAACTCAACAACTAGAAAGTCCACAACTTGAAACTCCACAACTAGAAACTCCACAACTAGAAACTCTACAACTAGAGACTCTTCAACTAGAGAATTCGCAACTAGAAACTCCAAAACTAGAAACTCCACAACTAGAAACTCCACAACTCGAAACTCCACAACTCAACACTCCACAACTTGAAACTCCACAACTAGACACTCCACAACTAAAAACTCTACAACTAGAAACTCCTAAACTAGAGACTCCATAACTAGAGATTCCACAACTAGAGACTTCAAAACTAGAAACTCAACAACTAGAAGCTGCACAACTAAAAACTCTACAACTAGAAATTCCACAACTTGAGACTCCGCCACTTTAAATTCCACAACCCTAGACTCCACAACTAAAAACTCCACGACTAGAAAGTCCACAACTAGAAACTCCATAACTAGAACCTCCACAACCAGAGACTCCGCAACTAGAATCTCTGCAACTAGAAACTCCACAACCTGAAACTCCACAACTAGAAACTCCAACACTAGCAACTCCACAACTAGAAACTCCGCAACTAGAGACTCCACAACTAGAAACTCCACAACTAGAGTCTCCACAACTTGAAACTCCACAACTAAAAACTCCGCAACCAGAAACTCCACAACTAGAAACTCCACAACTAGAAACTCCGCAACTAGAGACTCCACAACTAGAAACTCTACAACTAGAAATTCCACATCTAGAGACCTTGCAACTAGAAACTCCGCAGCTAGAAACTCCACAACTAGAAACTCCGCAACTAGAAACTCCACAACTAGAAACTCCACAACTAGAAACTCCACAACTTGAAACCTCACAGCCTTAAGTTCCGCAACTAGAAAATCCACAACTAGAGATTCCGCAACTAGAAACTCCACAACCAGAGACTCTGCAACTAGAAACTCCGCAGCTAGAAACTCCACAAATAGAAACTCCGCAACTAAAAACTCCACAGCTAGAAACTCCGCAACTAGAAACTCCACAAGTAGAAACTCCACAACTAGATACTCCACAACTGGAAACTCCACAACTAGAAACTTCACAACTAGAGACTCCGCAACTAGAAACTCCACAACTGGAAATTCCACAACTAGATACTCCACAACTGGAAACTCCACAACTAGAAACTCCACAACTAGACTCCACAACTTGAAACTCCACAACTAGAGACTTCGCAACCAGAAACTCCACAACTAGAGACTCCGCAACTCCACAACTAGAAACTCCACAACTGGAAACTCCACAACTAGATACTCCGCAACTAGAAACTCCACCACTAGAGACTCCACAACTTGAAACTCCACAACTTTAAACTCCACAACTTGAGACTCCACAACTAAAAACTCCACAACTTGAAACTCCAAAATTAGAAACTCCACAACCAGAAACTCCACAACTAGAAACTCCACAACTAAAAACTCCACAACAGGAAACTCCACAACAAGAAACTCCACAACTAGAGACTCCACAACTAGAAACTCCACAACTTGAAACCTCACAACTTTAGGTTCCGCAACTAGAAAATCCACAGCTAGAGATTCCGCAACTAGAAACTCCACAACTAGAAACTCCACAACTCAAAACTCCAACACTAGAAACTCCAAAACTCGAAACTCCACAACTAGAGACTCCGCAACTAGAAACTCCACAACCAGAGACTCTGCAACTAGAAACTCCGCAGCTATAAACTGCACAAATAGAAACTCCACTACTAGATACTCCACAACTGAAAACTCGGCAACTAGAAACTCCACAACTAGAGACTCCACAACTTTAAACTCCACAACTAGAGACTCTGCAACTAGAAACTCCACAACTAGAGACTCTGCAACTCCACAACTCGAAACTCCACAACTGGAAACTCCACAACTAGACACTCCACAACTAAAAACTCTTCAACTAGAAATTCCATAACTAGAAACTCCACAGCTAGAAACTGCAAAACTAGAGACTTCACAACTAGAAACTCAACAACTAAAAACTCCACAACTAAAAACTCCACAACTGGAAACTCCACAACTTGAGACTCCGCAACTTGAAACTTCACAACTAGAAACTCCGCTATTAAAAACTCCGCAACTAGAAACTCCGCAACTAGAAACTCCACAACTTAAAACTCCACAACTAGATACTTCACAACTGGAAACTCCACAACTAGATACTTCACAACTGGAAACTCCACAACTAGATACTCCACAACTGAAAACTCCACAACTAGAAACTTCACAACTAGAGACTCCACAACTCGAAACTCCACAACTAGAGTCTCCACAACTAAAAACTCCACAACCAGAGACTCTGCAACTTCACAACTAGAAACTCCACAACTGGAAACTGCACATATAGATACTCTGCAACTAGAAACTCCACAACTAGAGACTCCACAACTTGAAACTCCACAACTTTAAACTCCACAACTTGAGACTCCACAACTAGAAACTCCACAACTAGGGACTCCACAACTGGAAACTCCACTACTAGATACTCCACAACTGGAAACTCGGCAACTAGAAACTCCACAACTAGAGACTCCACAACTTGAAACTCCACAACTAGAGACTCTGTCCCTAGAAACTCCACAACTCAAAACTCCACAACTGGAAACTCCACAACTAGACACTCCACAACAAAAAACTCTTCAACTAGAAACTCCTAAACTAGAGACTCCACAACTAGAGAATCTACAACTAGAGACTTCAAACTAGAAACTCAACAACTAGAAACTCCACAGCTTGAGACTCCGCAACTTGAAACTCCACAACTAGAAACTCCGCAACTAGAAACTCCCCAACTAGGGACTCCACAACTAGAAACTCCACAACTAGAAACTCCACATCTCGAAACTCCACTACTAGATACTCCACAACTGGAAACTCGACAACTAGAAACTCCACATCTAGAGACTCCACAACTTGAAACTCCACAACTAGAGACTCTGCAACTAGAAACTCAATACTTGAGACTCCGCAACTCAACAACTAGAAACTCCACAACTGGAAACTCCACAACTAGATACTTCACAACTGGAAACTCCACAACTAGAGACTCTGCAACTAGAAACTCAATACTTGAGACTCCGCAACTCTACAACTAGAAACTCCTAAACTAGAAACTCCACAACTTGAGACAACGCAACTAGAAACTCCACAACTTGAAAATCCACAACTAGAAACTCCACAACTAGAAACTCTTCAACTAGAGACTCCACAACTCGAAACTCCACAACTCAAAACTCCACAACTTGAAACTCCACAACTAGAAACTCCATAACTTGAGACTCCAGAACTAGAAACTCCACAACTTGAAGTTCCACAACTAGAAACTCCAACACTAGCAACTCCACAACAAGAAACTCCACAACTCGAAACTCCACAACTGGAAACTCCACAACTGGAAACTCCACAACTAGACCCTCCACAACTAAAAACTCTACAACTAGAAAGTTCTAAACTAGAGACTCCACAACTAGAGACTACAACTAGAGACTTCAAAATAGAAACTCAACAACTAGAAAGTCCACAACTTGAAACTCCACAACTAGAAACTCCACAACTAGAAACTCTACAACTAGAGACTCTTCAACTAGAGAATTTGCAACTAGAAACTCCAAAACTAGAAACTCCACAACTAGAAACTCCACAACTCGAAACTCCACAACTCAAAACTCCACAACTTGAAACTCCACAACTAGACACTCCACAACTAAAAACTCTACAACTAGAAACTCCTAAACTAGAGACTCCATAACTAGAGATTCCACAACTAGAGACTTCAAAACTAGAAACTCAACAACTAGAAGCTCCACAACTAAAAACTCTACAACAAGAAATTCCACAACTTGAGACTCCGCCACTTTAAATTCCACAACCCTAGACTCCACAACTAAAAACTCCACGACTAGAAACTCCACAACTAGAAACTCCATAACTAGAACCTCCACAACCAGAGACTCCGCAACTAGAATCTCTGCAACTAGAAACTCCACAACCTGAAACTCCACAACTAGAAACTCTAACACTAGCAACTCCACAACTAGAAACTCCGCAACTAGAGACTCCACAACTAGAAACTCCACAACTAGAGTCTCCACAACTTGAAACTCCACAACTAAAAACTCCGCAACCAGAAACTCCACAACTAGAAACTCCACAACTAGAAACTCCGCAACTAGAGACTCCACAACTAGAAACTCTACAACTAGAAATTCCACATCTAGAGACCTTGCAACTAGAAACTCCGCAGCTAGAAACTCCACAACTAGAAAATCTACAACTAGAAACTCCGCAACTAGAGACTCCACAACTAGAAACTCCACAACTAGAAACTCCACAACTACAAACTCCACAAATACAGACTCGGCAACTAGAAATTCCATATCAGAAACTCCACAGCTAGAAACTGAAAAACTAGAGACTTCACAACTACAAACTCAACAACTAAGAACTCCACAACTAAAAACTCCACAACTGGAAACTCCACAACTTGAGACTCCGCCACTTGAAACTTCACAACTAGAAACTCCGCTATTAAAAACTCCGCAACTAGAAACTCCGCAACTAGAAACTCCACAACTTAAAACTCCACAACTAGATACTCCACAACTGGAAACTCCACAACTAGATACTTCACAACTGGAAACTCCACAACTAGATACTCCACAACTAAAAACTCCACAACTAGACACTCCACAACTCGAAACTCCACAACTAGAATCTCCACAACTAAAAACTCCACAACCAGAGACTCCGCAACTTCACAACTAGAAACTCCACAACTGGAAACTGCACATATATATACTCTGCAACTAGAAACTCCACAACTAGAAACTCCGCAACTAGAGACTCCACAACTAGAAACTCCACAACTAGAGTCTCCACAACTTGAAACTCCACAACTAAAAACTCCACAACTAGAAACTCCGCAACTAGAGGCTCCACAACTAGAAACTCTACAACTAGAAATTCCACATTTAGAGACCTTGCAACTAGAAACTCCGCAGCCAGAAACACCGCAACTAGAAACTCCGCAACTAGAAACTCCACAACTAGAAACTCCACAACTAGAAACTCCACAACTTGAAACCTCACACCCTTAAGTTCCGCAACTAGAAAATCCACAACTAGAGATTCCGCAACTAGAAACTCCACAACTAGAAACTCCACAACTCGAAACTCCACAATTCAAAACTCCACAATTCGAAACTCCACAACTCGAAACTCCAGAACTTCAAACTTCACAACTAGACACTCAAAAACTAAAAACTCTACAACTAGAAACTCCTAAACTAGAAACTCCACAACTTGAGACAACGCAACTAGAAACTCCACAACTTGAAACTCCACAACTAGAAACTCCACAACTAGAAACTCTTCAACTAGAGACTCCACAACTCGAAACTCCACAACTCAAAACTCCACAACTTGAAACTCCACAACTAGAAACTCCATAACTTGAGACTCCAGAACTAGAAACTCCACAACTTGAAGTTCCACAACTAGAAACTCCAACACTAGCAACTCCACAACAAGAAACTCCACAACTCGAAACTCCACAACTGGAAACTCCACAACTGGAAACTCCACAACTAGACCCTCCACAACTAAAAACTCTACAACTAGAAAGTTCTAAACTAGAGACTCCACAACTAGAGACTACAACTAGAGACTTCAAACTAGAAACTCAACAACTAGAAAGTCCACAACTTGAAACTCCACAACTAGAAACTCCACAACTAGAAACTCTACAACTAGAGACTCTTCAACTAGAGAATTCGCAACTAGAAACTCCAAAACTAGAAACTCCACAACTAGAAACTCCACAACTCGAAACTCCACAACTCAACACTCCACAACTTGAAACTCCACAACTAGACACTCCACAACTAAAAACTCTACAACTAGAAACTCCTAAACTAGAGACTCCATAACTAGAGATTCCACAACTAGAGACTTCAAAACTAGAAACTCAACAACTAGAAGCTCCACAACTAAAAACTCTACAACTAGAAATTCCACAACTTGAGACTCCGCCACTTTAAATTACACAACCCTAGACTCCACAACTAAAAACTCCACGACTAGAAAGTCCACAACTAGAAACTCCATAACTAGAACCTCCACAACCAGAGACTCCGCAACTAGAATCTCTGCAACTAGAAACTCCACAACCTGAAACTCCACAACTAGAAACTCCAACACTAGCAACTCCACAACTGGAAACTCCGCAACTAGAGACTCCACAACCAGAAACTCCACAACTAGAGACTCCACAACTAGAAACTCCACAACTAGAGTCTCCACAACTTGAAACTCCACAACTAAAAACTCCACAACTAGAAACTCCGCAACTAGAGGCTCCACAACTAGAAACTCTACAACTAGAAATTCCACATTTAGAGACCTTGCAACTAGAAACTCCGCAGCCAGAAACACCGCAACTAGAAACTCCGCAACTAGAAACTCCACAACTAGAAACTCCACAACTAGAAACTCCACAACTTGAAACCTCACACCCTTAAGTTCCGCAACTAGAAAATCCACAACTAGAGATTCCGCAACTAGAAACTCCACAACTAGAAACTCCACAACTCGAAACTCCACAATTCAAAACTCCACAATTCGAAACTCCACAACTCGAAACTCCAGAACTTCAAACTTCACAACTAGACACTCAAAAACTAAAAACTCTACAACTAGAAACTCCTAAACTAGAAACTCCACAACTTGAGACAACGCAACTAGAAACTCCACAACTTGAAACTCCACAACTAGAAACTCCACAACTAGAAACTCTTCAACTAGAGACTCCACAACTCGAAACTCCACAACTCAAAACTCCACAACTTGAAACTCCACAACTAGAAACTCCATAACTTGAGACTCCAGAACTAGAAACTCCACAACTTGAAGTTCCACAACTAGAAACTCCAACACTAGCAACTCCACAACAAGAAACTCCACAACTCGAAACTCCACAACTGGAAACTCCACAACTGGAAACTCCACAACTAGACCCTCCACAACTAAAAACTCTACAACTAGAAAGTTCTAAACTAGAGACTCCACAACTAGAGACTACAACTAGAGACTTCAAACTAGAAACTCAACAACTAGAAAGTCCACAACTTGAAACTCCACAACTAGAAACTCCACAACTAGAAACTCTACAACTAGAGACTCTTCAACTAGAGAATTCGCAACTAGAAACTCCAAAACTAGAAACTCCACAACTAGAAACTCCACAACTCGAAACTCCACAACTCAACACTCCACAACTTGAAACTCCACAACTAGACACTCCACAACTAAAAACTCTACAACTAGAAACTCCTAAACTAGAGACTCCATAACTAGAGATTCCACAACTAGAGACTTCAAAACTAGAAACTCAACAACTAGAAGCTCCACAACTAAAAACTCTACAACAAGAAATTCCACAACTTGAGACTCCGCCACTTTAAATTACACAACCCTAGACTCCACAACTAAAAACTCCACGACTAGAAAGTCCACAACTAGAAACTCCATAACTAGAACCTCCACAACCAGAGACTCCGCAACTAGAATCTCTGCAACTAGAAACTCCACAACCTGAAACTCCACAACTAGAAACTCCAACACTAGCAACTCCACAACTAGAAACTCCGCAGCTAGAGACTCCACAACCAGAAACTCCACAACTAGAGTCTCCACAACTTGAAACTCCACAACTAAAAACTCCGCAACCAGAAACTCCACAACTAGAAACTCCACAACTAGAAACTCCGCAACTAGAGACTCCACAACTAGAAACTCTACAACTAGAAATTCCACATCTAGAGACCTTGCAACTAGAAACTCCGCAGCTAGAAACTCCACAACTAGAAACTCCGCAACTAGAAACTCCACAACTAGAAACTCCACAACTAGAAACTCCACAACTTGAAACCTCACAGCCTTAAGTTCCGCAACTAGAAAATCCACAACTAGAGATTCCGCAACTAGAAACTCCACAACCAGAGACTCTGCAACTAGAAACTCCGCAGCTAGAAACTCCACAAATAGAAACTCCGCAACTAGAAAATCCACAGCTAGAAACTCCGCAACTAGAAACTCCACAAGTAGAAACTCCACAAGTAGATACTCCACAACTGGAAACTCCACAACTAGAAACTTCACAACTAGAGACTCCGCAACTAGAAACTCCACAACTGGAAATTCCACAACTAGATACTCCACAACTGGAAACTCCAAAATTAGAAACTCCACAACTAGAGACTCCACAACTAGAAACTCCACAACTTGAAACCTCACAACTTTAGGTTCCGCAACTAGAAAATCCACAGCTAGAGATTCCGCAACTAGAAACTCCACAACTAGAAACTCCACAACTAGAAACTCCACAACTTGAAACCTCACAGCCTTAAGTTCCGCAACTAGAAAATCCACAACTAGAGATTCCGCAACTAGAAACTCCACAACCAGAGACTCTGCAACTAGAAACTCCGCAGCTAGAAACTCCGCAAATAGAAACTCCGCAACTAGAAACTCCACAGCTAGAAACTCCGCAACTAGAAACTCCACAAGTAGAAACTCCACAACTAGATACTCCACAACTGGAAACTCCACAACTAGAAACTTCACAACTAGAGACTCCGCAACTAGAAACTCCACAACTGGAAATTCCACAACTAGATACTCCACAACTGGAAACTCCACAACTAGAAACTCCACAACTAGACTCCACAACTTGAAACTCCACAACTAGAGACTTCGCAACCAGAAACTCCACAACTAGAGACTCCGCAACTCCACAACTAGAAACTCCACAACTGGAAACTCCACAACTAGATACTCCGCAACTAGAAACTCCACCACTAGAGACTCCACAACTTGAAACTCCACAACTTTAAACTCCACAACTTGAGACTCCACAACTAAAAACTCCACAACTTGAAACTCCAAAATTAGAAACTCCACAACCAGAAACTCCACAACTAGAAACTCCACAACTAAAAACTCCACAACAGGAAACTCCACAACAAGAAACTCCACAACTAGAGACTCCACAACTAGAAACTCCACAACTTGAAACCTCCCAACTTTAGGTTCCGCAACTAGAAAATCCACAGCTAGAGATTCCGCAACTAGAAACTCCACAACTAGAAACTCCACAACTCAAAACTCCAACACTAGAAACTCCAAAACTCGAAACTCCACAACTAGAGACTCCGCAACTAGAAACTCCACAACCAGAGACTCTGCAACTAGAAACTCCGCAGCTATAAACTGCACAAATAGAAACTCCACTACTAGATACTCCACAACTGAAAACTCGGCAACTAGAAACTCCACAACTAGAGACTCCACAACTTGAAACTCCACAACTAGAGACTCTGTCCCTAGAAACTCCACAACTCAAAACTCCACAACTGGAAACTCCACAACTAGACACTCCACAACAAAAAACTCTTCAACTAGAAACTCCTAAACTAGAGACTCCACAACTAGAGAATCTACAACTAGAGACTTCAAACTAGAAACTCAACAACTAGAAACTCCACAGCTTGAGACTCCGCAACTTGAAACTCCACAACTAGAAACTCCGCAACTAGAAACTCCCCAACTAGGGACTCCACAACTAGAAACTCCACAACTAGAAACTCCACATCTCGAAACTCCACTACTAGATACTCCACAACTGGAAACTCGACAACTAGAAACTCCACATCTAGAGACTCCACAACTTGAAACTCCACAACTAGAGACTCTGCAACTAGAAACTCAATACTTGAGACTCCGCAACTCAACAACTAGAAACTCCACAACTGGAAACTCCACAACTAGATACTTCACAACTGGAAACTCCACAACTAGAGACTCTGCAACTAGAAACTCAATACTTGAGACTCCGCAACTCTACAACTAGAACCTCCTAAACTAGAAACTCCACAACTTGAGACAACGCAACTAGAAACTCCACAACTTGAAAATCCACAACTAGAAACTCCACAACTAGAAACTCTTCAACTAGAGACTCCACAACTCGAAACTCCACAACTCAAAACTCCACAACTTGAAACTCCACAACTAGAAACTCCATAACTTGAGACTCCAGAACTAGAAACTCCACAACTTGAAGTTCCACAACTAGAAACTCCAACACTAGCAACTTCACAACAAGAAACTCCACAACTCGAAACTCCACAACTGGAAACTCCACAACTGGAAACTCCACAACTAGACCCTCCACAACTAAAAACTCTACAACTAGAAAGTTCTAAACTAGAGACTCCACAACTAGAGACTACAACTAGAGACTTCAAAATAGAAACTCAACAACTAGAAAGTCCACAACTTGAAACTCCACAACTAGAAACTCCACAACTAGAAACTCTACAACTAGAGACTCTTCAACTAGAGAATTTGCAACTAGAAACTCCAAAACTAGAAACTCCACAACTAGAAACTCCACAACTCGAAACTCCACAACTCAAAACTCCACAACTTGAAACTCCACAACTAGACACTCCACGACTAAAAACTCTACAACTAGAAACTCCTAAACTAGAGACTCCATAACTAGAGATTCCACAACTAGAGACTTCAAAACTAGAAACTCAACAACTAGAAGCTCCACAACTAAAAACTCTACAACAAGAAATTCCACAACTTGAGACTCCGCCACTTTAAATTCCACAACCCTAGACTCCACAACTAAAAACTCCACGACTAGAAACTCCACAACTAGAAACTCCATAACTAGAACCTCCACAACCAGAGACTCCGCAACTAGAATCTCTGCAACTAGAAACTCCACAACCTGAAACTCCACAACTAGAAACTCTAACACTAGCAACTCCACAACTAGAAACTCCGCAACTAGAGACTCCACAACTAGAAACTCCACAACTAGAGTCTCCACAACTTGAAACTCCACAACTAAAAACTCCGCAACCAGAAACTCCACAACTAGAAACTCCACAACTAGAAACTCCGCAACTAGAGACTCCACAACTAGAAACTCTACAACTAGAAATTCCACATCTAGAGACCTTGCAACTAGAAACTCCGCAGCTAGAAACTCCACAACTAGAAAATCTACAACTAGAAACTCCGCAACTAGAGACTCCACAACTAGAAACTCAACAACTAGAAACTCCACAACTACAAACTCCACAAATACAGACTCGGCAACTAGAAATTCCATATCAGAAACTCCACAGCTAGAAACTGAAAAACTAGAGACTTCACAACTACAAACTCAACAACTAAGAACTCCACAACTAAAAACTCCACAACTGGAAAATCCACAACTTGAGACTCCGCAACTTGAAACTTCACAACTAGAAACTCCGCTATTAAAAACTCCGCAACTAGAAACTCCGCAACTAGAAACTCCACAACTTAAAACTCCACAACTAGATACTCCACAACTGGAAACTCCACAACAAGATACTTCACAACTGGAAACTCCACAACTAGATACTCCACAACTAAAAACTCCACAACTAGACACTCCACAACTCGAAACTCCACAACTAGAATCTCCACAACTAAAAACTCCACAACCAGAGACTCCGCAACTTCACAACTAGAAACTCCACAACTGGAAACTGCACATATATATACTCTGCAACTAGAAACTCCACAACTAAAAACTCCACAACTAGAAACTCCGCAACTAGAGGCTCCACAACTAGAAATTCTACAACTATAAATTCCACATTTAGAGACCTTGCAACTAGAAACTCCGCAGCTAGAAACACCGCAACTAGAAACTCCGCAACTAGAAACTCCACAACTAGAAACTCCACAACTAGAAACTCCACAACTTGAAACCTCACACCCTTAAGTTCCGCAACTAGAAAATCCACAACTAGAGATTCCGCAACTAGAAACTCCACAACTAGAAACTCCACAACTCGAAACTCCACAATTCAAAACTCCACAATTCGAAACTCCACAACTCGAAACTCCAGAACTTCAAACTTCACAACTAGACACTCAAAAACTAAAAACTCTACAACTAGAAACTCCTAAACTAGAAACTCCACAACTTGAGACAACGCAACTAGAAACTCCACAACTTGAAACTCCACAACTAGAAACTCCACAACTAGAAACTCTTCAACTAGAGACTCCACAACTCGAAACTCCACAACTCAAAACTCCACAACTTGAAACTCCACAACTAGAAACTCCATAACTTGAGACTCCACAACTAGAAACTCCACAACTTGAAGTTCCACAACTAGAAACTCCAACACTAGCAACTCCACAACAAGAAACTCCACAACTCGAAACTCCACAACTGGAAACTCCACAACTGGAAACTCCACAACTAGACCCTCCACAACTAAAAACTCTACAACTAGAAAGTTCTAAACTAGAGACTCCACAACTAGAGACTACAACTAGAGACTTCAAACTAGAAACTCAACAACTAGAAAGTCCACAACTTGAAACTCCACAACTAGAAACTCCACAACTAGAAACTCTACAACTAGAGACTCTTCAACTAGAGAATTCGCAACTAGAAACTCCAAAACTAGAAACTCCACAACTAGAAACTCCACAACTCGAAACTCCACAACTCAACACTCCACAACTTGAAACTCCACAACTAGACACTCCACAACTAAAAACTCTACAACTAGAAACTCCTAAACTAGAGACTCCATAACTAGAGATTCCACAACTAGAGACTTCAAAACTAGAAACTCAACAACTAGAAGCTCCACAACTAAAAACTCTACAACTAGAAATTCCACAACTTGAGACTCCGCCACTTTAAATTACACAACCCTAGACTCCACAACTAAAAACTCCACGACTAGAAAGTCCACAACTAGAAACTCCATAACTAGAACCTCCACAACCAGAGACTCCGCAACTAGAATCTCTGCAACTAGAAACTCCACAACCTGAAACTCCACAACTAGAAACTCCAACACTAGCAACTCCACAACTAGAAACTCCGCAACTAGAGACTCCACAACTAGAAACTCCACAACTAGAGTCTCCACAACTTGAAACTCCACATATAAAAACTCCGCAACCAGAAACTCCACAACTAGAAACTCCACAACTAGAAACTCCGCAACTAGAGACTCCACAACTAGAAACTCTACAACTAGAAATTCCACATCTAGAGACCTTGCAACTAGAAACTCCGCAGCTAGAAACTCCACAACTAGAAACTCCGCAACTAGAAACTCCACAACTAGAAACTGCACAACTAGAAACTCGACAACTTGAAACCTCACAGCCTTAAGTTCCGCAACTAGAAAATCCACAACTAGAGATTCCGCAAGTAGAAACTCCACAACCAGAGACTCTGCAACTAGAAACTCCGCAGCTAGAAACTCCACAAATAGAAACTCCGCAACTAGAAACTCCACAGCTAGAAACTCCGCAACTAGAAACTCCACAAGTAGAAACTCCACAAGTAGATACTCCACAACTGGAAACTCCACAACTAGAAACTTCACAACTAGAGACTCCGCAACTAGAAACTCCACAACTGGAAATTCCACAACTAGATACTCCACAACTGGAAACTCCAAAATTAGAAACTCCACAACTAGAGACTCCACAACTAGAAACTCCACAACTTGAAACCTCACAACTTTAGGTTCCGCAACTAGAAAATCCACAGCTAGAGATTCCGCAACTAGAAACTCCACAACTAGAAACTCCACAACTAGAAACTCCACAACTTGAAACCTCACAGCCTTAAGTTCCGCAACTAGAAAATCCACAACTAGAGATTCCGCAACTAGAAACTCCACAACCAGAGACTCTGCAACTAGAAACTCCGCAGCTAGAAACTCCACAAATAGAAACTCCGCAACTAGAAACTCCACAGCTAGAAACTCCGCAACTAGAAACTCCACAAGTAGAAACTCCACAACTAGATACTCCACAACTGGAAACTCCACAACTAGAAACTTCACAACTAGAGACTCCGCAACTAGAAACTCCACAACTGGAAATTCCACAACTAGATACTCCACAACTGGAAACTCCACAACTAGAAACTCCACAACTAGACTCCACAACTTGAAACTCCACAACTAGAGACTTCGCAACCAGAAACTCCACAACTAGAGACTCCGCAACTCCACAACTAGAAACTCCACAACTGGAAACTCCACAACTAGATACTCCGCAACTAGAAACTCCACCACTAGAGACTCCACAACTTGAAACTCCACAACTTTAAACTCCACAACTTGAGACTCCACAACTAAAAACTCCACAACTTGAAACTCCAAAATTAGAAACTCCACAACCAGAAACTCCACAACTAGAAACTCCACAACTAAAAACTCCACAACAGGAAACTCCACAACAAGAAACTCCACAACTAGAGACTCCACAACTAGAAACTCCACAACTTGAAACCTCACAACTTTAGGTTCCGCAACTAGAAAATCCACAGCTAGAGATTCCGCAACTAGAAACTCCACAACTAGAAACTCCACAACTCAAAACTCCATCACTAGAAACTCCAAAACTCGAAACTCCACAACTAGAGACTCCGCAACTAGAAACTCCACAACCAGAGACTCTGCAACTAGAAACTCCGCAGCTATAAACTGCACAAATAGAAACTCCACTACTAGATACTCCACAACTGAAAACTCGGCAACTAGAAACTCCACAACTAGAGACTCCACAACTTTAAACTCCACAACTAGAGACTCTGCAACTAGAAACTCCACAACTAGAGACTCCGCAACTCCACAACTCGAAACTCCACAACTGGAAACTCCACAACTAGACACTCCACAACTAAAAACTCTTCAACTAGAAATTCCATAACTAGAAACTCCACAGCTAGAAACTGCAAAACTAGAGACTTCACAACTAGAAACTCAACAACTAAAAACTCCACAACTAAAAACTCCACAACTGGAAACTCCACAACTTGAGACTCCGCAACTTGAAACTTCACAACTAGAAACTCCGCTATTAAAAACTCCGCAACTAGAAACTCCGCAACTAGAAACTCCACAACTTAAAACTCCACAACTAGATACTTCACAACTGGAAACTCCACAACTAGATACTTCACAACTGGAAACTCCACAACTAGATACTCCACAACTGAAAACTCCACAACTATAAACTCCACAACTAGAGACTCCACAACTCGAAACTCCACAACTAGAGTCTCCACAACTAAAAACTCCACAACCAGAGACTCTGCAACTTCACAACTAGAAACTCCACAACTGGAAACTGCACATATAGATACTCTGCAACTAGAAACTCCACAACTAGAGACTCCACAACTTGAAACTCCACAACTTTAAACTCCACAACTTGAGACTCCACAACTAGAAACTCCACAACTAGGGACTCCACAACTGGAAACTCCACTACTAGATACTCCACAACTGGAAACTCGGCAACTAGAAACTCCACAACTAGAGACTCCACAACTTGAAACTCCACAACTAGAGACTCTGTCCCTAGAAACTCCACAACTCAAAACTCCACAACTGGAAACTCCACAACTAGACACTCCACAACAGAAAACTCTTCAACTAGAAACTCCTAAACTAGAGACTCCACAACTAGAGAATCTACAACTAGAGACTTCAAACTAGAAACTCAACAACTAGAAACTCCACAGCTTGAGACTCCGCAACTTGAAACTCCACAACTAGAAACTCCGCAACTAGAAACTCCACAACTAGGGACTCCACAACTAGAAACTCCACAACTAGAAACTCCACATCTCGAAACTCCACTACTAGATACTCCACAACTGGAAACTCGACAACTAGAAACTCCACATCTAGAGACTCCACAACTTGAAACTCCACAACTAGAGACTCTGCAACTAGAAACTCAATACTTGAGACTCCGCAACTCAACAACTAGAAACTCCACAACTGGAAACTCCACAACTAGATACTTCACAACTGGAAACTCCACAACTAGAGACTCTGCAACTAGAAACTCAATACTTGAGACTCCGCAACTCTACAACTAGAAACTCCTAAACTAGAAACTCCACAACTTGAGACAACGCAACTAGAAACTCCACAACTTGAAAATCCACAACTAGAAACTCCACAACTAGAAACTCTTCAACTAGAGACTCCACAACTCGAAACTCCACAACTCAAAACTCCACAACTTGAAACTCCACAACTAGAAACTCCATAACTTGAGACTCCAGAACTAGAAACTCCACAACTTGAAGTTCCACAACTAGAAACTCCAACACTAGCAACTCCACAACAAGAAACTCCACAACTCGAAACTCCACAACTTGAAACTCCACAACTGGAAACTCCTTAACTAGACCCTCCACAACTAAAAACTCTACAACTAGAAAGTTCTAAACTAGAGACTCCACAACTAGAGACTACAACTAGAGACTTCAAAATAGAAACTCAACAACTAGAAAGTCCACAACTTGAAACTCCACAACTAGAAACTCCACAACTAGAAACTCCAGAACTAGAGACTCTTCAACTAGAGAATTTGCAACTAGAAACTCCAAAACTAGAAACTCCACAACTAGAAACTCCACAACTCGAAACTCCACAACTCAAAACTCCACAACTTGAAACTCCACAACTAGACACTCCACAACTAAAAACTCTACAACTAGAAACTCCTAAACTAGAGACTCCATAACTAGAGATTCCACAACTAGAGACTTCAAAACTAGAAACTCAACAACTAGAAGCTCCACAACTAAAAACTCTACAACAAGAAATTCCACAACTTGAGACTCCGCCACTTTAAATTCCACAACCCTAGACTCCACAACTAAAAACTCCACGACTAGAAACTCCACAACTAGAAACTCCATAACTAGAACCTCCACAACCAGAGACTCCGCAACTAGAATCTCTGCAACTAGAAACTCCACAACCTGAAACTCCACAACTAGAAACTCTCACACTAGCAACTCCACAACTAGAAACTCCGCAACTAGAGACTCCACAACTAGAAACTCCACAACTAGAGTCTCCACAACTTGAAACTCCACAACTAAAAACTCCGCAACCAGAAACTCCACAACTAGAAACTCCACAACTAGAAACTCCGCAACTAGAGACTCCACAACTAGAAACTCTACAACTAGAAATTCCACATCTAGAGACCTTGCAACTAGAAACTCCGCAGCTAGAAACTCCACAACTAGAAAATCTACAACTAGAAACTCCGCAACTAGAGACTCCACAACTAGAAACTCCACAACTAGAAACTCCACAACTACAAACTCCACAAATACAGACTCGGCAACTAGAAATTCCATATCAGAAACTCCACAGCTAGAAACTGAAAAACTAGAGACTTCACAAGTAGAAACTCAACAACTAAGAACTCCACAACTAAAAACTCCACAACTGGAAACTCCACAACTTGAGACTCCGCAACTTGAAACTTCACAACTAGAAACTCCGCTATTAAAAACTCCGCAACTAGAAACTCCGCAACTAGAAACTCCACAACTTAAAACTCCACAACTAGATACTCCACAACTGGAAACTCCACAACTAGATACTTCACAACTGGAAACTCCAGAACTAGATACTCCACAACTAAAAACTCCACAACTAGACACTCCACAACTCGAAACTCCACAACTAGAATCTCCACAACTAAAAACTCCACAACCAGAGACTCCGCAACTTCACAACTAGAAACTCCACAACTGGAAACTGCACATATATATACTCTGCAACTAGAAACTCCACAACTAGAAATTCCGCAACTAGAGACTCCACAACTAGAAACTCCACAACTAGAGTCTCCACAACTTGAAACTCCACAACTAAAAACTCCACAACCAGAAACTCCACAACTAGAAACTCCACAACTAGAAACTCCGCAACTAGAGGCTCCACAACTAGAAACTCTACAACTAGAAATTCCACATTTAGAGACCTTGCAACTAGAAACTCCGCAGCTAGAAACACCGCAACTAGAAACTCCGCAACTAGAAACTCCACAACTAGAAACTCCACAACTAGAAACTCCACAACTTGAAACCTCACAGCCTTAAGTTCCGCAACTAGAAAATCCACAACTAGAGATTCCGCAACTAGAAACTCCACAACTAGAAACTCCACAACTCGAAACTCCACAATTCAAGACTCCACAATTCGAAACTCCACAACTCGAAACTCCAGAACTTCAAACTTCACAACTAGACACTCAAAAACTAAAAACTCTACAACTAGAAACTCCTAAACTAGAAACTCCACAACTTGAGACAACGCAACTAGAAACTCCACAACTTGAAACTCCACAACTAGAAACTCCACAACTAGAAACTCTTCAACTAGAGACTCCACAACTCGAAACTCCACAACTCAAAACTCCACAACTTGAAACTCCACAACTAGAAACTCCATAACTTGAGACTCCAGAACTAGAAACTCCACAACTTGAAGTTCCACAACTAGAAACTCCAACACTAGCAACTCCACAACAAGAAACTCCACAACTCGAAACTCCACAACTGGAAACTCCACAACTGGAAACTCCACAACTAGACCCTCCACAACTAAAAACTCTACAACTAGAAAGTTCTAAACTAGAGACTCCACAACTAGAGACTACAACTAGAGACTTCAAAATAGAAACTCAACAACTAGAAAGTCCACAACTTGAAACTCCACAACTAGAAACTCCACAACTAGAAACTCTACAACTAGAGACTCTTCAACTAGAGAATTTGCAACTAGAAACTCCAAAACTAGAAACTCCACAACTAGAAACTCCACAACTCGAAACTCCACAACTCAAAACTCCACAACTTGAAACTCCACAACTAGACACTCCACAACTAAAAACTCTACAACTAGAAACTCCTAAACTAGAGACTCCATAACTAGAGATTCCACAACTAGAGACTTCAAAACTAGAAACTCAACAACTAGAAGCTCCACAACTAAAAACTCTACAACAAGAAATTCCACAACTTGAGACTCCGCCACTTTAAATTCCACAACCCTAGACTCCACAACTAAAAACTCCACGACTAGAAACTCCACAACTAGAAACTCCATAACTAGAACCTCCACAACCAGAGACTCCGCAACTAGAATCTCTGCAACTAGAAACTCCACAACCTGAAACTCCACAACTAGAAACTCTAACACTAGCAACTCCACAACTAGAAACTCCGCAACTAGAGACTCCACAACTAGAAACTCCACAACTAGAGTCTCCACAACTTGAAACTCCACAACTAAAAACTCCGCAACCAGAAACTCCACAACTAGAAACTCCACAACTAGAAACTCCGCAACTAGAGACTCCACAACTAGAAACTCTACAACTAGAAATTCCACATCTAGAGACCTTGCAACTAGAAACTCCGCAGCTAGAAACTCCACAACTAGAAAATCTACAACTAGAAACTCCGCAACTAGAGACTCCACAACTAGAAACTCCACAACTAGAAACTCCACAACTACAAACTCCACAAATACAGACTCGGCAACTAGAAATTCCATATCAGAAACTCCACAGCTAGAAACTGAAAAACTAGAGACTTCACAACTACAAACTCAACAACTAAGAACTCCACAACTAAAAACTCCACAACTGGAAACTCCACAACTTGAGACTCCGCAACTTGAAACTTCACAACTAGAAACTCCGCTATTAAAAACTCCGCAACTAGAAACTCCGCAACTAGAAACTCCACAACTTAAAACTCCACAACTAGATTCTCCACAACTGGAAACTCCACAACTAGATACTTCACAACTGGAAACTCCACAACTAGATACTCCACAACTAAAAACTCCACAACTAGACACTCCACAACTCGAAACTCCACAACTAGAATCTCCACAACTAAAAACTCCACAACCAGAGACTCCGCAACTTCACAACTAGAAACTCCACAACTGGAAACTGCACATATATATACTCTGCAACTAGAAACTCCACAACTAGAAACTCCGCAACTAGAGACTCCACAACAAGAAACTCCACAACTAGAGTCTCCACAACTTGAAACTCCACAACTAAAAACTCCACAACCAGAAACTCCACAACTAGAAACTCCACAACTAGAAACTCCGCAACTAGAGGCTCCACAACTAGAAACTCTACAACTAGAAATTCCACATTTAGAGACCTTGCAACTAGAAACTCCGCAGCTAGAAACACCGCAACTAGAAACTCCGCAACTAGAAACTCCACAACTAGAAACTCCACAACTAGAAACTCCACAACTTGAAACCTCACAGCCTTAAGTTCCGCAACTAGAAAATCCACAACTAGAGATTCCGCAACTAGAAACTCCACAACTAGAAACTCCACAACTCGAAACTCCACAATTCAAGACTCCACAATTCGAAACTCCACAACTCGAAACTCCAGAACTTCAAACTTCACAACTAGACACTCAAAAACTAAAAACTCTACAACTAGAAACTCCTAAACTAGAAACTCCACAACTTGAGACAACGCAACTAGAAACTCCACAACTTGAAACTCCACAACTAGAAACTCCACAACTAGAAACTCTTCAACTAGAGACTCCACAACTCGAAACTCCACAACTCAAAACTCCACAACTTGAAACTCCACAACTAGAAACTCCATAACTTGAGACTCCAGAACTAGAAACTCCACAACTTGAAGTTCCACAACTAGAAACTCCAACACTAGCAACTCCACAACAAGAAACTCCACAACTCGAAACTCCACAACTGGAAACTCCACAACTGGAAACTCCACAACTAGACCCTCCACAACTAAAAACTCTACAACTAGAAAGTTCTAAACTAGAGACTCCACAACTAGAGACTACAACTAGAGACTTCAAAATAGAAACTCAACAACTAGAAAGTCCACAACTTGAAACTCCACAACTAGAAACTCCACAACTAGAAACTCTACAACTAGAGACTCTTCAACTAGAGAATTTGCAACTAGAAACTCCAAAACTAGAAACTCCACAACTAGAAACTCCACAACTCGAAACTCCACAACTCAAAACTCCACAACTTGAAACTCCACAACTAGACACTCCACAACTAAAAACTCTACAACTAGAAACTCCTAAACTAGAGACTCCATAACTAGAGATTCCACAACTAGAGACTTCAAAACTAGAAACTCAACAACTAGAAGCTCCACAACTAAAAACTCTACAACAAGAAATTCCACAACTTGAGACTCCGCCACTTTAAATTCCACAACCCTAGACTCCACAACTAAAAACTCCACGACTAGAAACTCCACAACTAGAAACTCCATAACTAGAACCTCCACAACCAGAGACTCCGCAACTAGAATCTCTGCAACTAGAAACTCCACAACCTGAAACTCCACAACTAGAAACTCTAACACTAGCAACTCCACAACTAGAAACTCCGCAACTAGAGACTCCACAACTAGAAACTCCACAACCAGAGTCTCCACAACTTGAAACTCCACAACTAAAAACTCCGCAACCAGAAACTCCACAACTAGAAACTCCACAACTAGAAACTCCGCAACTAGAGACTCCACAACTAGAAACTCTACAACTAGAAATTCCACATCTAGAGACCTTGCAACTAGAAACTCCGCAGCTAGAAACTCCACAACTAGAAAATCTACAACTAGAAACTCCGCAACTAGAGACTCCACAACTAGAAACTCCACAACTAGAAACTCCACAACTACAAACTCCACAAATACAGACTCGGCAACTAGAAATTCCATATCAGAAACTCCACAGCTAGAAACTGAAAAACTAGAGACTTCACAACTACAAACTCAACAACTAAGAACTCCACAACTAAAAACTCCACAACTGGAAACTCCACAACTTGAGACTCCGCAACTTGAAACTTCACAACTAGAAACTCCGCTATTAAAAACTCCGCAACTAGAAACTCCGCAACTAGAAACTCCACAACTTAAAACTCCACAACTAGATACTCCACAACTGGAAACTCCACAACTAGATACTTCACAACTGGAAACTCCACAACTAGATACTCCACAACTAAAAACTCCACAACTAGACACTCCACAACTCGAAACTCCACAACTAGAATCTCCACAACTAAAAACTCCACAACCAGAGACTCCGCAACTTCACAACTAGAAACTCCACAACTGGAAACTGCACATATATATACTCTGCAACTAGAAACTCCACAACTAGAAACTCCGCAACTAGAGACTCCACAACTAGAAACTCCACAACTAGAGTCTCCACAACTTGAAACTCCACAACTAAAAACTCCACAACCAGAAACTCCACAACTAGAAACTCCACAACTAGAAACTCCGCAACTAGAGGCTCCACAACTAGAAACTCTACAACTAGAAATTCCACATTTAGAGACCTTGCAACTAGAAACTCCGCAGCTAGAAACACCGCAACTAGAAACTCCGCAACTAGAAACTCCACAACTAGAAACTCCACAACTAGAAACTCCACAACTTGAAACCTCACAGCCTTAAGTTCCGCAACTAGAAAATCCACAACTAGAGATTCCGCAACTAGAAACTCCACAACTAGAAACTCCACAACTCGAAACTCCAGAACTTCAAACTTCACAACTAGACACTCAAAAACTAAAAACTCTACAACTAGAAACTCCTAAACTAGAAACTCCACAACTTGAGACAACGCAACTAGAAACTCCACAACTTGAAACTCCACAACTAGAAACTCCACAACTAGAAACTCTTCAACTAGAGACTCCACAACTCGAAACTCCACAACTCAAAACTCCACAACTTGAAACTCCACAACTAGAAACTCCATAACTTGAGACTCCAGAACTAGAAACTCCACAACTTGAAGTTCCACAACTAGAAACTCCAACACTAGCAACTCCACAACAAGAAACTCCACAACTCGAAACTCCACAACTGGAAACTCCACAACTGGAAACTCCACAACTAGACCCTCCACAACTAAAAACTCTACAACTAGAAAGTTCTAAACTAGAGACTCCACAACTAGAGACTACAACTAGAGACTTCAAAATAGAAACTCAACAACTAGAAAGTCCACAACTTGAAACTCCACAACTAGAAACTCCACAACTAGAAACTCTACAACTAGAGACTCTTCAACTAGAGAATTTGCAACTAGAAACTCCAAAACTAGAAACTCCACAACTAGAAACTCCACAACTCGAAACTCCACAACTCAAAACTCCACAACTTGAAACTCCACAACTAGACACTCCACAACTAAAAACTCTACAACTAGAAACTCCTAAACTAGAGACTCCATAACTAGAGATTCCACAACTAGAGACTTCAAAACTAGAAACTCAACAACTAGAAGCTCCACAACTAAAAACTCTACAACAAGAAATTCCACAACTTGAGACTCCGCCACTTTAAATTCCACAACCCTAGACTCCACAACTAAAAACTCCTCGACTAGAAACTCCACAACTAGAAACTCCATAACTAGAACCTCCACAACCAGAGACTCCGCAACTAGAATCTCTGCAACTAGAAACTCCACAACCTGAAACTCCACAACTAGAAACTCTAACACTAGCAACTCCACAACTAGAAACTCCGCAACTAGAGACTCCACAACTAGAAACTCCACAACTAGAGTCTCCACAACTTGAAACTCCACAACTAAAAACTCCGCAACCAGAAACTCCACAACTAGAAACTCCACAACTAGAAACTCCGCAACTAGAGACTCCACAACTAGAAACTCTACAACTAGAAATTCCACATCTAGAGACCTTGCAACTAGAAACTCCGCAGCTAGAAACTCCACAACTAGAAAATCTACAACTAGAAACTCCGCAACTAGAGACTCCACAACTAGAAACTCCACAACTAGAAACTCCACAACTACAAACTCCACAAATACAGACTCGGCAACTAGAAATTCCATATCAGAAACTCCACAGCTAGAAACTGAAAAACTAGAGACTTCACAACTACAAACTCAACAACTAAGAACTCCACAACTAAAAACTCCACAACTGGAAACTCCACAACTTGAGACTCCGCAACTTGAAACTTCACAACTAGAAACTCCGCTATTAAAAACTCCGCAACTAGAAACTCCGCAACTAGAAACTCCACAACTTAAAACTCCACAACTAGATTCTCCACAACTGGAAACTCCACAACTAGATACTTCACAACTGGAAACTCCACAACTAGATACTCCACAACTAAAAACTCCACAACTCGACACTCCACAACTCGAAACTCCACAACTAGAATCTCCACAACTAAAAACTCCACAACCAGAGACTCCGCAACTTCACAACTAGAAACTCCACAACTGGAAACTGCACATATATATACTCTGCAACTAGAAACTCCACAACTAGAAACTCCGCAACTAGAGACTCCACAACTAGAAACTCCACAACTAGAGTCTCCACAACTTGAAACTCCACAACTAAAAACTCCACAACCAGAAACTCCACAACTAGAAACTCCACAACTAGAAACTCCGCAACTAGAGGCTCCACAACTAGAAACTCTACAACTAGAAATTCCACATTTAGAGACCTTGCAACTAGAAACTCCGCAGCTAGAAACACCGCAACTAGAAACTCCGCAACTAGAAACTCCACAACTAGAAATTCCACAACTAGAAACTCCACAACTTGAAACCTCACACCCTTAAGTTCCGCAACTAGAAAATCCACAACTAGAGATTCCGCAACTAGAAACTCCACAACTAGAAACTCCACAACTCGAAACTCCACAATTCAAAACTCCACAATTCGAAACTCCACAACTCGAAACTCCAGAACTTCAAACTTCACAACTAGACACTCAAAAACTAAAAACTCTACAACTAGAAACTCCTAAACTAGAAACTCCACAACTTGAGACAACGCAACTAGAAACTCCACAACTTGAAACTCCACAACTACAAACTCGACAACTAGAAACTCTTCAACTAGAGACTCCACAACTCGAAACTCCACAACTCAAAACTCCACAACTTGAAACTCCACAACTAGAAACTCCATAACTTGAGACTCCACAACTAGAAACTCTTCAACTAGAAATTCCATAACTAGAAACTCCACAGCTAGAAACTGCAAAACTAGAGACTTCACAACTAGAAACTCAACAACTAAAAACTCCACAACTAAAAACTCCACAACTGGAAACTCCACAACTTGAGACTCCGCAACTTGAAACTTCACAACTAGAAACTCCGCTATTAAAAACTCCGCAACTAGAAACTCCGCAACTAGAAACTCCACAACTTAAAACTCCACAACTAGATACTTCACAACTGGAAACTCCACAACTAGATACTTCACAACTGGAAACTCCACAACTAGATACTCCACAACTGAAAACTCCACAACTAGAAACTCCACAACTAGAGACTCCACAACTCGAAACTCCACAACTAGAGTCTCCACAACTAAAAACTCCACAACCAGAGACTCTGCAACTTCACAACTAGAAACTGCACAACTGGAAACTGCACATATAGATACTCTGCAACTAGAAACTCCACAACTAGAGACTCCACAACTTGAAACTCCACAACTTTAAACTCCACAACTTGAGACTCCACAACTAGAAACTCCACAACTAGGGACTCCACAACTGGAAACTCCACTACTAGATACTCCACAACTGGAAACTCGGCAACTAGAAACTCCACAACTAGAGACTCCACAACTTGAAACTCCACAACTAGAGACTCTGTCCCTAGAAACTCCACAACTCAAAACTCCACAACTGGAAACTCCACAACTAGACACTCCACAACAAAAAACTCTTCAACTAGAAACTCCTAAACTAGAGACTCCACAACTAGAGAATCTACAACTAGAGACTTCAAACTAGAAACTCAACAACTAGAAACTCCACAGCTTGAGACTCCGCAACTTGAAACTCCACAACTAGAAACTCCGCAACTAGAAACTCCACAACTAGGGACTCCACAACTAGAAACTCCACAACTAGAAACTCCACATCTCGAAACTCCACTACTAGATACTCCACAACTGGAAACTCGACAACTAGAAACTCCACATCTAGAGACTCCACAACTTGAAACTCCACAACTAGAGACTCTGCAACTAGAAACTCAATACTTGAGACTCCGCAACTCAACAACTAGAAACTCCACAACTGGAAACTCCACAACTAGATACTTCACAACTGGAAACTCCACAACTAGAGACTCTGCAACTAGAAACTCAATACTTGAGACTCCGCAACTCTACAACTAGAAACTCCTAAACTAGAAACTCCACAACTTGAGACAACGCAACTAGAAACTCCACAACTTGAAAATCCACAACTAGAAACTCCACAACTAGAAACTCTTCAACTAGAGACTCCACAACTCGAAACTCCACAACTCAAAACTCCACAACTTGAAACTCCACAACTAGAAACTCCATAACTTGAGACTCCAGAACTAGAAACTCCACAACTTGAAGTTCCACAACTAGAAACTCCAACACTAGCAACTCCACAACAAGAAACTCCACAACTCGAAACTCCACAACTTGAAACTCCACAACTGGAAACTCCTTAACTAGACCCTCCACAACTAAAAACTCTACAACTAGAAAGTTCTAAACTAGAGACTCCACAACTAGAGACTACAACTAGAGACTTCAAAATAGAAACTCAACAACTAGAAAGTCCACAACTTGAAACTCCACAACTAGAAACTCCACAACTAGAAACTCTACAACTAGAGACTCTTCAACTAGAGAATTTGCAACTAGAAACTCCAAAACTAGAAACTCCACAACTAGAAACTCCACAACTCGAAACTCCACAACTCAAAACTCCACAACTTGAAACTCCACAACTAGACACTCCACAACTAAAAACTCTACAACTAGAAACTCCTAAACTAGAGACTCCATAACTAGAGATTCCACAACTAGAGACTTCAAAACTAGAAACTCAACAACTAGAAGCTCCACAACTAAAAACTCTACAACAAGAAATTCCACAACTTGAGACTCCGCCACTTTAAATTCCACAACCCTAGACTCCACAACTAAAAACTCCACGACTAGAAACTCCACAACTAGAAACTCCATAACTAGAACCTCCACAACCAGAGACTCCGCAACTAGAATCTCTGCAACTAGAAACTCCACAACCTGAAACTCCACAACTAGAAACTCTCACACTAGCAACTCCACAACTAGAAACTCCGCAACTAGAGACTCCACAACTAGAAACTCCACAACTAGAGTCTCCACAACTTGAAACTCCACAACTAAAAACTCCGCAACCAGAAACTCCACAACTAGAAACTCCACAACTAGAAACTCCGCAACTAGAGACTCCACAACTAGAAACTCTACAACTAGAAATTCCACATCTAGAGACCTTGCAACTAGAAACTCCGCAGCTAGAAACTCCACAACTAGAAAATCTACAACTAGAAACTCCGCAACTAGAGACTCCACAACTAGAAACTCCACAACTAGAAACTCCACAACTACAAACTCCACAAATACAGACTCGGCAACTAGAAATTCCATATCAGAAACTCCACAGCTAGAAACTGAAAAACTAGAGACTTCACAACTAGAAACTCAACAACTAAGAACTCCACAACTAAAAACTCCACAACTGGAAACTCCACAACTTGAGACTCCGCAACTTGAAACTTCACAACTAGAAACTCCGCTATTAAAAACTCCGCAACTAAAAACTCCGCAACTAGAAACTCCACAACTTAAAACTCCACAACTAGATACTCCACAACTGGAAACTCCACAACTAGATACTTCACAACTGGAAACTCCAGAACTAGATACTCCACAACTAAAAACTCCACAACTAGACACTCCACAACTCGAAACTCCACAACTAGAATCTCCACAACTAAAAACTCCACAACCAGAGACTCCGCAACTTCACAACTAGAAACTCCACAACTGGAAACTGCACATATATATACTCTGCAACTAGAAACTCCACAACTAGAAACTCCGCAACTAGAGACTCCACAACTAGAAACTCCACAACTAGAGTCTCCACAACTTGAAACTCCACAACTAAAAACTCCACAACCAGAAACTCCACAACTAGAAACTCCACAACTAGAAACTCCGCAACTAGAGGCTCCACAACTAGAAACTCTACAACTAGAAATTCCACATTTAGAGACCTTGCAACTAGAAACTCCGCAGCTAGAAACACCGCAACTAGAAACTCCGCAACTAGAAACTCCACAACTAGAAACTCCACAACTAGAAACTCCACAACTTGAAACCTCACAGCCTTAAGTTCCGCAACTAGAAAATCCACAACTAGAGATTCCGCAACTAGAAACTCCACAACTAGAAACTCCACAACTCGAAACTCCACAATTCAAGACTCCACAATTCGAAACTCCACAACTCGAAACTCCAGAACTTCAAACTTCACAACTAGACACTCAAAAACTAAAAACTCTACAACTAGAAACTCCTAAACTAGAAACTCCACAACTTGAGACAACGCAACTAGAAACTCCACAACTTGAAACTCCACAACTAGAAACTCCACAACTAGAAACTCTTCAACTAGAGACTCCACAACTCGAAACTCCACAACTCAAAACTCCACAACTTGAAACTCCACAACTAGAAACTCCATAACTTGAGACTCCAGAACTAGAAACTCCACAACTTGAAGTTCCACAACTAGAAACTCCAACACTAGCAACTCCACAACAAGAAACTCCACAACTCGAAACTCCACAACTGGAAACTCCACAACTGGAAACTCCACAACTGGAAACTCCACAACTAGACCCTCCACAACTAAAAACTCTACAACTAGAAAGTTCTAAACTAGAGACTCCACAACTAGAGACTACAACTAGAGACTTCAAAATAGAAACTCAACAACTAGAAAGTCCACAACTTGAAACTCCACAACTAGAAACTCCACAACTAGAAACTCTACAACTAGAGACTCTTCAACTAGAGAATTTGCAACTAGAAACTCCAAAACTAGAAACTCCACAACTAGAAACTCCACAACTCGAAACTCCACAACTCAAAACTCCACAACTTGAAACTCCACAACTAGACACTCCACAACTAAAAACTCTACAACTAGAAACTCCTAAACTAGAGACTCCATAACTAGAGATTCCACAACTAGAGACTTCAAAACTAGAAACTCAACAACTAGAAGCTCCACAACTAAAAACTCTACAACAAGAAATTCCACAACTTGAGACTCCGCCACTTTAAATTCCACAACCCTAGACTCCACAACTAAAAACTCCACGACTAGAAACTCCACAACTAGAAACTCCATAACTAGAACCTCCACAACCAGAGACTCCGCAACTAGAATCTCTGACTAGAAACTCCACAACCTGAAACTCCACAACTAGAAACTCTAACACTAGCAACTCCACAACTAGAAACTCCGCAACTAGAGACTCCACAACTAGAAACTCCACAACTAGAGTCTCCACAACTTGAAACTCCACAACTAAAAACTCCGCAACCAGAAACTCCACAACTAGAAACTCCACAACTAGAAACTCCGCAACTAGAGACTCCACAACTAGAAACTCTACAACTAGAAATTCCACATCTAGAGACCTTGCAACTAGAAACTCCGCAGCTAGAAACTCCACAACTAGAAAATCTACAACTAGAAACTCCGCAACTAGAGACTCCACAACTAGAAACTCCACAACTAGAAACTCCACAACTACAAACTCCACAAATACAGACTCGGCAACTAGAAATTCCATATCAGAAACTCCACAGCTAGAAACTGAAAAACTAGAGACTTCACAACTACAAACTCAACAACTAAGAACTCCACAACTAAAAACTCCACAACTGGAAACTCCACAACTTGAGACTCCGCAACTTGAAACTTCACAACTAGAAACTCCGCTATTAAAAACTCCGCAACTAGAAACTCCGCAACTAGAAACTCCACAACTTAAAACTCCACTACTAGATTCTCCACAACTGGAAACTCCACAACTAGATACTTCACAACTGGAAACTCCACAACTAGATACTCCACAACTAAAAACTCCACAACTAGACACTCCACAACTCGAAACTCCACAACTAGAATCTCCACAACTAAAAACTCCACAACCAGAGACTCCGCAACTTCACAACTAGAAACTCCACAACTGGAAACTGCACATATATATACTCTGCAACTAGAAACTCCACAACTAGAAACTCCGCAACTAGAGACTCCACAACAAGAAACTCCACAACTAGAGTCTCCACAACTTGAAACTCCACAACTAAAAACTCCACAACCAGAAACTCCACAACTAGAAACTCCACAACTAGAAACTCCGCAACTAGAGGCTCCACAACTAGAAACTCTACAACTAGAAATTCCACATTTAGAGACCTTGCAACTAGAAACTCCGCAGCTAGAAACACCGCAACTAGAAACTCCGCAACTAGAAACTCCACAACTAGAAACTCCACAACTAGAAACTCCACAACTTGAAACCTCACAGCCTTAAGTTCCGCAACTAGAAAATCCACAACTAGAGATTCCGCAACTAGAAACTCCACAACTAGAAACTCCACAACTCGAAACTCCACAATTCAAGACTCCACAATTCGAAACTCCACAACTCGAAACTCCAGAACTTCAAACTTCACAACTAGACACTCAAAAACTAAAAACTCTACAACTAGAAACTCCTAAACTAGAAACTCCACAACTTGAGACAACGCAACTAGAAACTCCACAACTTGAAACTCCACAACTAGAAACTCCACAACTAGAAACTCTTCAACTAGAGACTCCACAACTCGAAACTCCACAACTCAAAACTCCACAACTTGAAACTCCACAACTAGAAACTCCATAACTTGAGACTCCAGAACTAGAAACTCCACAACTTGAAGTTCCACAACTAGAAACTCCAACACTAGCAACTCCACAACAAGAAACTCCACAACTCGAAACTCCACAACTGGAAACTCCACAACTGGAAACTCCACAACTAGACCCTCCACAACTAAAAACTCTACAACTAGAAAGTTCTAAACTAGAGACTCCACAACTAGAGACTACAACTAGAGACTTCAAAATAGAAACTCAACAACTAGAAAGTCCACAACTTGAAACTCCACAACTAGAAACTCCACAACTAGAAACTCTACAACTAGAGACTCTTCAACTAGAGAATTTGCAACTAGAAACTCCAAAACTAGAAACTCCACAACTAGAAACTCCACAACTCGAAACTCCACAACTCAAAACTCCACAACTTGAAACTCCACAACTAGACACTCCACAACTAAAAACTCTACAACTAGAAACTCCTAAACTAGAAACTCCATAACTAGAGATTCCACAACTAGAGACTTCAAAACTAGAAACTCAACAACTAGAAGCTCCACAACTAAAAACTCTACAACAAGAAATTCCACAACTTGAGACTCCGCCACTTTAAATTCCACAACCCTAGACTCCACAACTAAAAACTCCACGACTAGAAACTCCACAACTAGAAACTCCATAACTAGAACCTCCACAACCAGAGACTCCGCAACTAGAATCTCTGCAACTAGAAACTCCACAACCTGAAACTCCACAACTAGAAACTCTAACACTAGCAACTCCACAACTAGAAACTCCGCAACTAGAGACTCCACAACTAGAAACTCCACAACCAGAGTCTCCACAACTTGAAACTCCACAACTAAAAACTCCGCAACCAGAAACTCCACAACTAGAAACTCCACAACTAGAAACTCCGCAACTAGAGACTCCACAACTAGAAACTCTACAACTAGAAATTCCACATCTAGAGACCTTGCAACTAGAAACTCCGCAGCTAGAAACTCCACAACTAGAAAATCTACAACTAGAAACTCCGCAACTAGAGACTCCACAACTAGAAACTCCACAACTAGAAACTCCACAACTACAAACTCCACAAATACAGACTCGGCAACTAGAAATTCCATATCAGAAACTCCACAGCTAGAAACTGAAAAACTAGAGACTTCACAACTACAAACTCAACAACTAAGAACTCCACAACTAAAAACTCCACAACTGGAAACTCCACAACTTGAGACTCCGCAACTTGAAACTTCACAACTAGAAACTCCGCTATTAAAAACTCCGCAACTAGAAACTCCGCAACTAGAAACTCCACAACTTAAAACTCCACAACTAGATACTCCACAACTGGAAACTCCACAACTAGATACTTCACAACTGGAAACTCCACAACTAGATACTCCACAACTAAAAACTCCACAACTAGACACTCCACAACTCGAAACTCCACAACTAGAATCTCCACAACTAAAAACTCCACAACCAGAGACTCCGCAACTTCACAACTAGAAACTCCACAACTGGAAACTGCACATATATATACTCTGCAACTAGAAACTCCACAACTAGAAACTCCGCAACTAGAGACTCCACAACTAGAAACTCCACAACTAGAGTCTCCACAACTTGAAACTCCACAACTAAAAACTCCACAACCAGAAACTCCACAACTAGAAACTCCACAACTAGAAACTCCGCAACTAGAGGCTCCACAACTAGAAACTCTACAACTAGAAATTCCACATTTAGAGACCTTGCAACTAGAAACTCCGCAGCTAGAAACACCGCAACTAGAAACTCCGCAACTAGAAACTCCACAACTAGAAACTCCACAACTAGAAACTCCACAACTTGAAACCTCACAGCCTTAAGTTCCGCAACTAGAAAATCCACAACAAGAGATTCCGCAACTAGAAACTCCACAACTAGAAACTCCACAACTCGAAACTCCACAATTCAAGACTCCACAATTCGAAACTCCACAACTCGAAACTCCAGAACTTCAAACTTCACAACTAGACACTCAAAAACTAAAAACTCTACAACTAGAAACTCCTAAACTAGAAACTCCACAACTTGAGACAACGCAACTAGAAACTCCACAACTTGAAACTCCACAACTAGAAACTCCACAACTAGAAACTCTTCAACTAGAGACTCCACAACTCGAAACTCCACAACTCAAAACTCCACAACTTGAAACTCCACAACTAGAAACTCCATAACTTGAGACTCCAGAACTAGAAACTCCACAACTTGAAGTTCCACAACTAGAAACTCCAACACTAGCAACTCCACAACAAGAAACTCCACAACTCGAAACTCCACAACTGGAAACTCCACAACTGGAAACTCCACAACTAGACCCTCCACAACTAAAAACTCTACAACTAGAAAGTTCTAAACTAGAGACTCCACAACTAGAGACTACAACTAGAGACTTCAAAATAGAAACTCAACAACTAGAAAGTCCACAACTTGAAACTCCACAACTAGAAACTCCACAACTAGAAACTCTACAACTAGAGACTCTTCAACTAGAGAATTTGCAACTAGAAACTCCAAAACTAGAAACTCCACAACTAGAAACTCCACAACTCGAAACTCCACAACTCAAAACTCCACAACTTGAAACTCCACAACTAGACACTCCACAACTAAAAACTCTACAACTAGAAACTCCTAAACTAGAGACTCCATAACTAGAGATTCCACAACTAGAGACTTCAAAACTAGAAACTCAACAACTAGAAGCTCCACAACTAAAAACTCTACAACAAGAAATTCCACAACTTGAGACTCCGCCACTTTAAATTCCACAACCCTAGACTCCACAACTAAAAACTCCACGACTAGAAACTCCACAACTAGAAACTCCATAACTAGAACCTCCACAACCAGAGACTCCGCAACTAGAATCTCTGCAACTAGAAACTCCACAACCTGAAACTCCACAACTAGAAACTCTAACACTAGCAACTCCACAACTAGAAACTCCGCAACTGGAGACTCCACAACTAGAAACTCCACAACTAGAGTCTCCACAACTTGAAACTCCACAACTAAAAACTCCGCAACCAGAAACTCCACAACTAGAAACTCCACAACTAGAAACTCCGCAACTAGAGACTCCACAACTAGAAACTCTACAACTAGAAATTCCACATCTAGAGACCTTGCAACTAGAAACTCCGCAGCTAGAAACTCCACAACTAGAAAATCTACAACTAGAAACTCCGCAACTAGAGACTCCACAACTAGAAACTCCACAACTAGAAACTCCACAACTACAATCTCCACAAATACAGACTCGGCAACTAGAAATTCCATATCAGAAACTCCACAGCTAGAAACTGAAAAACTAGAGACTTCACAACTACAAACTCAACAACTAAGAACTCCACAACTAAAAACTCCACAACTGGAAACTCCACAACTTGAGACTCCGCAACTTGAAACTTCACAACTAGAAACTCCGCTATTAAAAACTCCGCAACTAGAAACTCCGCAACTAGAAACTCCACAACTTAAAACTCCACAACTAGATTCTCCACAACTGGAAACTCCACAACTAGATACTTCACAACTGGAAACTCCACAACTAGATACTCCACAACTAAAAACTCCACAACTCGACACTCCACAACTCGAACCTCCACAACTAGAACCTCCACAACTAAAAACTCCACAACCAGAGACTCCGCAACTTCACAACTAGAAACTCCACAACTGGAAACTGCACATATATATACTCTGCAACTAGAAACTCCACAACTAGAAACTCCGCAACTAGAGACTCCACAACTAGAAACTCCACAGCTAGAGTCTCCACAACTTGAAACTCCACAACTAATAACTCCACAACCAGAAACTCCACAACTAGAAACTCCACAACTAGAAACTCCGCAACTAGAGGCTCCACAACTAGAAACTCTACAACTAGAAATTCCACATTTAGAGACCTTGCAACTAGAAACTCCGCAGCTTGAAACACCGCAACTAGAAACTCCGCAACTAGAAACTCCACAACTAGAAACTCCACAACTAGAAACTCCACAACTTGAAACCTCACAGCCTTAAGTTCCGCAACTAGAAAATCCACAACTAGAGATTCCGCAACTAGAAACTCCACAACTAGAAACTCCACAACTCGAAACTCCACAATTCAAGACTCCACAATTCGAAACTCCACAACTCGAAACTCCAGAACTTCAAACTTCACAACTAGACACTCAAAAACTAAAAACTCTACAACTAGAAACTCCTAAACTAGAAACTCCACAACTTGAGACAACGCAACTAGAAACTCCACAACTTGAAACTCCACAACTAGAAACTCCACAACTAGAAACTCTTCAACTAGAGACTCCACAACTCGAAACTCCACAACTCAAAACTCCACAACTTGAAACTCCACAACGAGAAACTCCATAACTTGATACTCCAGAACTAGAAACTCCACAACTTGAAGTTCCACAACTAGAAACTCCAACACTAGCAACTCCACAACAAGAAACTCCACAACTCGAAACTCCACAACTGGAAACTCCACAACTGGAAACTCCACAACTAGACCCTCCACAACTAAAACTCTACAACTAGAAAGTTCTAAACTAGAGACTCCACAACTAGAGACTACAACTAGAGACTTCAAAATAGAAACTCAACAACTAGAAAGTCCACAACTTGAAACTCCACAACTAGAAACTCCACAACTAGAAACTCTACAACTAGAGACTCTTCAACTAGAGAATTTGCAACTAGAAACTCCAAAACTAGAAACTCCACAACTAGAAACTCCACAACTCGAAACTCCACAACTCAAAACTCCACAACTTGAAACTCCACAACTAGACACTCCACAACTAAAAACTCTACAACTAGAAACTCCTAAACTAGAGACTCCATAACTAGAGATTCCACAACTAGAGACTTCAAAACTAGAAACTCAACAACTAGAAGCTCCACAACTAAAAACTCTACAACAAGAAATTCCACAACTTGAGACTCCGCCACTTTAAATTCCACAACCCTAGACTCCACAACTAAAAACTCCACGACTAGAAACTCCACAACTAGAAACTCCATAACTAGAACCTCCACAACCAGAGACTCCGCAACTAGAATCTCTGCAACTAGAAACTCCACAACCTGAAACTCCACAACTAGAAACTCTAACACTAGCAACTCCACAACTAGAAACTCCGCAACTGGAGACTCCACAACTAGAAACTCCACAACTAGAGTCTCCACAACTTGAAACTCCACAACTAAAAACTCCGCAACCAGAAACTCCACAACTAGAAACTCCACAACTAGAAACTCCGCAACTAGAGACTCCACAACTAGAAACTCTACAACTAGAAATTCCACATCTAGAGACCTTGCAACTAGAAACTCCGCAGCTAGAAACTCCACAACTAGAAAATCTACAACTAGAAACTCCGCAACTAGAGACTCCACAACTAGAAACTCCACAACTAGAAACTCCACAACTAGAAACTCCACAACTACAAACTCCACAAATACAGACTCGGCAACTAGAAATTCCATATCAGAAACTCCACAGCTAGAAACTGAAAAACTAGAGACTTCACAACTACAAACTCAACAACTAAGAACTCCACAACTAAAAACTCCACAACTGGAAACTCCACAACTTGAGACTCCGCAACTTGAAACTTCACAACTAGAAACTCCGCTATTAAAAACTCCGCAACTAGAAACTCCGCAACTAGAAACTCCACAACTTAAAACTCCACAACTAGATACTCCACAACTGGAAACTCCACAACTAGATACTTCACAACTGGAAACTCCACAACTAGATACTCCACAACTAAAAACTCCACAACTAGACACTCCACAACTCGAAACTCCACAACTAGAATCTCCACAACTAAAAACTCCACAACCAGAGACTCCGCAACTTCACAACTAGAAACTCCACAACTGGAAACTGCACATATATATACTCTGCAACTAGAAACTCCACAACTAGAAACTCCGCAACTAGAGACTCCACAACTAGAAACTCCACAACTAGAGTCTCCACAACTTGAAACTCCAGAACTAAAAACTCCACAACCAGAAACTCCACAACTAGAAACTCCACAACTAGAAACTCCGCAACTAGAGGCTCCACAACTAGAAACTCTACAACTAGAAATTCCACATTTAGAGACCTTGCAACTAGAAACTCCGCAGCTAGAAACACCGCAACTAGAAACTCCGCAACTAGAAACTCCACAACTAGAAATTCCACAACTAGAAACTCCACAACTTGAAACCTAACACCCTTAAGTTCCGCAACTAGAAAATCCACAACTAGAGATTCCGCAACTAGAAACTCCACAACTAGAAACTCCACAACTCGAAACTCCACAATTCAAAACTCCACAATTCGAAACTCCACAACTCGAAACTCCAGAACTTCAAACTTCACAACTAGACACTCAAAAACTAAAAACTCTACAACTAGAAACTCCTAAACTAGAAACTCCACAACTTGAGACAACGCAACTAGAAACTCCACAACTTGAAACTCCACAACTAGAAACTCCACAACTAGAAACTCTTCAACTAGAGACTCCACAACTCGAAACTCCACAACTCAAAACTCCACAACTTGAAACTCCGCAACTAGAAACTCCATAACTTGAGACTCCACAACTAGAAACTCCACAACTTGAAGTTCCACAACTAGAAACTCCAACACTAGCAACTCCACAACAAGAAACTCCACATCTCGAAACTCCACAACTGGAAACTCCACAACTGGAAACTCCACAACTAGACCCTCCACAACTAAAAACTCTACAACTAGAAAGTTCTAAACTAGAGACTCCACAACTAGAGACTACAACTAGAGACTTCAAACTAGAAACTCAACAACTAGAAAGTCCACAACTTGAAACTCCACAACTAGAAACTCCACAACTAGAAACTCTACAACTAGAGACTCTTCAACTAGAGAATTCGCAACTAGAAACTCCAAAACTAGAAACTCCACAACTAGAAACTCCACAACTCGAAACTCCACAACTCAACACTCCACAACTTGAAACTCCACAACTAGACACTCCACAACTAAAAACTCTACAACTAGAAACTCCTAAACTAGAGACTCCATAACTAGAGATTCCACAACTAGAGACTTCAAAACTAGAAACTCAAAAACTAGAAGCTCCACAACTAAAAACTCTACAACTAGAAATTCCACAACTTGAGACTCCGCCACTTTAAATTACACAACCCTAGACTCCACAACTAAAAACTCCACGACTAGAAAGTCCACAACTAGAAACTCCATAACTAGAACCTCCACAACCAGAGACTCCGCAACTAGAATCTCTGCAACTAGAAACTCCACAACCTGAAACTCCACAACTAGAAACTCCAACACTAGCAACTCCACAACTAGAAACTCCGCAACTAGAGACTCCACAACTAGAAACTCCACAACTAGAGTCTCCACAACTTGAAACTCCACAACTAAAAACTCCGCAACCAGAAACTCCACAACTAGAAACTCCACAACTAGAAACTCCGCAACTAGAGACTCCACAACTAGAAACTCTACAACTAGAAATTCCACATCTAGAGACCTTGCAACTAGAAACTCCGCAGCTAGAAACTCCACAACTAGAAACTCCGCAACTAGAAACTCCACAACTAGAAACTCCACAACTAGAAACTCCACAACTTGAAACCTCACAGCCTTAAGTTCCGCAACTAGAAAATCCACAACTAGAGATTCCGCAACTAGAAACTCCACAACCAGAGACTCTGCAACTAGAAACTCCGCAGCTAGAAACTCCACAAATAGAAACTCCGCAACTAGAAACTCCACAGCTAGAAACTCCGCAACTAGAAACTCCACAAGTAGAAACTCCACAAGTAGATACTCCACAACTGGAAACTCCACAACTAGAAACTTCACAACTAGAGACTCCGCAACTAGAAACTCCACAACTGGAAATTCCACAACTAGATACTCCACAACTGGAAACTCCAAAATTAGAAACTCCACAACTAGAGACTTCACAACTAGAAACTCCACAACTTGAAACCTCACAACTTTAGGTTCCGCAACTAGAAAATCCACAGCTAGAGATTCCGCAACTAGAAACTCCACAACTAGAAACTCCACAACTAGAAACTCCACAACTTGAAACCTCACAGCCTTAAGTTCCGCAACTAGAAAATCCACAACTAGAGATTCCGCAACTAGAAACTCCACAACCAGAGACTCTGCAACTAGAAACTCCGCAGCTAGAAACTCCACAAATAGAAACTCCGCAACTAGAAACTCCACAGCTAGAAACTCCGCAACTAGAAACTCCACAAGTAGAAACTCCACAACTAGATACTCCACAACTGGAAACTCCACAACTAGAAACTTCACAACTAGAGACTCCGCAACTAGAAACTCCACAACTGGAAATTCCACAACTAGATACTCCACAACTGGAAACTCCACAACTAGAAACTCCACAACTAGACTCCACAACTTGAAACTCCACAACTAGAGACTTCGCAACCAGAAACTCCACAACTAGAGACTCCGCAACTCCACAACTAGAAACTCCACAACTGGAAACTCCACAACTAGATACTCCGCAACTAGAAACTCCACCACTAGAGACTCCACAACTTGAAACTCCACAACTTTAAACTCCACAACTTGAGACTCCACAACTAAAAACTCCACAACTTGAAACTCCAAAATTAGAAACTCCACAACCAGAAACTCCACAACTAGAAACTCCACAACTAAAAACTCCACAACAGGAAACTCCACAACAAGAAACTCCACAACTAGAGACTCCACAACTAGAAACTCCACAACTTGAAACCTCACAACTTTAGGTTCCGCAACTAGAAAATCCACAGCTAGAGATTCCGCAACTAGAAACTCCACAACTAGAGACTCCGCAACTAGAAACTCCACAACCAGAGACTCTGCAACTAGAAACTCCGCAGCTATAAACTGCACAAATAGAAACTCCACTACTAGATACTCCACAACTGAAAACTCGGCAACTAGAAACTCCACAACTAGAGACTCCACAACTTTAAACTCCACAACTAGAGACTCTGCAACTAGAAACTCCACAACTAGAGACTCCGCAACTCCACAACTCGAAACTCCACAACTGGAAACTCCACAACTAGACACTCCACAACTAAAAACTCTTCAACTAGAAATTCCATAACTAGAAACTCCACAGCTAGAAACTGCAAAACTAGAGACTTCACAACTAGAAACTCAACAACTAAAAACTCCACAACTAAAAACTCCACAACTGGAAACTCCACAACTTGAGACTCCGCAACTTGAAACTTCACAACTAGAAACTCCGCTATTAAAAACTCCGCAACTAGAAACTCCGCAACTAGAAACTCCACAACTTAAAACTCCACAACTAGATTCTCCACAACTGGAAACTCCACAACTAGATACTTCACAACTGGAAACTCCACAACTAGATACTCCACAACTAAAAACTCCACAACTCGACACTCCACAACTCGAACCTCCACAACTAGAACCTCCACAACTAAAAACTCCACAACCAGAGACTCCGCAACTTCACAACTAGAAACTCCACAACTGGAAACTGCACATATATATACTCTGCAACTAGAAACTCCACAACTAGAAACTCCGCAACTAGAGACTCCACAACTAGAAACTCCACAACTAGAGTCTCCACAACTTGAAACTCCACAACTAAAAACTCCACAACCAGAAACTCCACAACTAGAAACTCCACAACTAGAAACTCCGCAACTAGAGGCTCCACAACTAGAAACTCTACAACTAGAAATTCCACATTTAGAGACCTTGCAACTAGAAACTCCGCAGCTTGAAACACCGCAACTAGAAACTCCGCAACTAGAAACTCCACAACTAGAAACTCCACAACTAGAAACTCCACAACTTGAAACCTCACAGCCTTAAGTTCCGCAACTAGAAAATCCACAACTAGAGATTCCGCAACTAGAAACTCCACAACTAGAAACTCCACAACTCGAAACTCCACAATTCAAGACTCCACAATTCGAAACTCCACAACTCGAAACTCCAGAACTTCAAACTTCACAACTAGACACTCAAAAACTAAAAACTCTACAACTAGAAACTCCTAAACTAGAAACTCCACAACTTGAGACAACGCAACTAGAAACTCCACAACTTGAAACTCCACAACTAGAAACTCCACAACTAGAAACTCTTCAACTAGAGACTCCACAACTCGAAACTCCACAACTCAAAACTCCACAACTTGAAACTCCACAACGAGAAACTCCATAACTTGATACTCCAGAACTAGAAACTCCACAACTTGAAGTTCCACAACTAGAAACTCCAACACTAGCAACTCCACAACAAGAAACTCCACAACTCGAAACTCCACAACTGGAAACTCCACAACTGGAAACTCCACAACTAGACCCTCCACAACTAAAACTCTACAACTAGAAAGTTCTAAACTAGAGACTCCACAACTAGAGACTACAACTAGAGACTTCAAAATAGAAACTCAACAACTAGAAAGTCCACAACTTGAAACTCCACAACTAGAAACTCCACAACTAGAAACTCTACAACTAGAGACTCTTCAACTAGAGAATTTGCAACTAGAAACTCCAAAACTAGAAACTCCACAACTAGAAACTCCACAACTCGAAACTCCACAACTCAAAACTCCACAACTTGAAACTCCACAACTAGACACTCCACAACTAAAAACTCTACAACTAGAAACTCCTAAACTAGAGACTCCATAACTAGAGATTCCACAACTAGAGACTTCAAAACTAGAAACTCAACAACTAGAAGCTCCACAACTAAAAACTCTACAACAAGAAATTCCACAACTTGAGACTCCGCCACTTTAAATTCCACAACCCTAGACTCCACAACTAAAAACTCCACGACTAGAAACTCCACAACTAGAAACTCCATAACTAGAACCTCCACAACCAGAGACTCCGCAACTAGAATCTCTGCAACTAGAAACTCCACAACCTGAAACTCCACAACTAGAAACTCTAACACTAGCAACTCCACAACTAGAAACTCCGCAACTGGAGACTCCACAACTAGAAACTCCACAACTAGAGTCTCCACAACTTGAAACTCCACAACTAAAAACTCCGCAACCAGAAACTCCACAACTAGAAACTCCACAACTAGAAACTCCGCAACTAGAGACTCCACAACTAGAAACTCTACAACTAGAAATTCCACATCTAGAGACCTTGCAACTAGAAACTCCGCAGCTAGAAACTCCACAACTAGAAAATCTACAACTAGAAACTCCGCAACTAGAGACTCCACAACTAGAAACTCCACAACTAGAAACTCCACAACTAGAAACTCCACAACTACAAACTCCACAAATACAGACTCGGCAACTAGAAATTCCATATCAGAAACTCCACAGCTAGAAACTGAAAAACTAGAGACTTCACAACTACAAACTCAACAACTAAGAACTCCACAACTAAAAACTCCACAACTGGAAACTCCACAACTTGAGACTCCGCAACTTGAAACTTCACAACTAGAAACTCCGCTATTAAAAACTCCGCAACTAGAAACTCCGCAACTAGAAACTCCACAACTTAAAACTCCACAACTAGATACTCCACAACTGGAAACTCCACAACTAGATACTTCACAACTGGAAACTCCACAACTAGATACTCCACAACTAAAAACTCCACAACTAGACACTCCACAACTCGAAACTCCACAACTAGAATCTCCACAACTAAAAACTCCACAACCAGAGACTCCGCAACTTCACAACTAGAAACTCCACAACTGGAAACTGCACATATATATACTCTGCAACTAGAAACTCCACAACTAGAAACTCCGCAACTAGAGACTCCACAACTAGAAACTCCACAACTAGAGTCTCCACAACTTGAAACTCCAGAACTAAAAACTCCACAACCAGAAACTCCACAACTAGAAACTCCACAACTAGAAACTCCGCAACTAGAGGCTCCACAACTAGAAACTCTACAACTAGAAATTCCACATTTAGAGACCTTGCAACTAGAAACTCCGCAGCTAGAAACACCGCAACTAGAAACTCCGCAACTAGAAACTCCACAACTAGAAATTCCACAACTAGAAACTCCACAACTTGAAACCTAACACCCTTAAGTTCCGCAACTAGAAAATCCACAACTAGAGATTCCGCAACTAGAAACTCCACAACTAGAAACTCCACAACTCGAAACTCCACAATTCAAAACTCCACAATTCGAAACTCCACAACTCGAAACTCCAGAACTTCAAACTTCACAACTAGACACTCAAAAACTAAAAACTCTACAACTAGAAACTCCTAAACTAGAAACTCCACAACTTGAGACAACGCAACTAGAAACTCCACAACTTGAAACTCCACAACTAGAAACTCCACAACTAGAAACTCTTCAACTAGAGACTCCACAACTCGAAACTCCACAACTCAAAACTCCACAACTTGAAACTCCGCAACTAGAAACTCCATAACTTGAGACTCCACAACTAGAAACTCCACAACTTGAAGTTCCACAACTAGAAACTCCAACACTAGCAACTCCACAACAAGAAACTCCACATCTCGAAACTCCACAACTGGAAACTCCACAACTGGAAACTCCACAACTAGACCCTCCACAACTAAAAACTCTACAACTAGAAAGTTCTAAACTAGAGACTCCACAACTAGAGACTACAACTAGAGACTTCAAACTAGAAACTCAACAACTAGAAAGTCCACAACTTGAAACTCCACAACTAGAAACTCCACAACTAGAAACTCTACAACTAGAGACTCTTCAACTAGAGAATTCGCAACTAGAAACTCCAAAACTAGAAACTCCACAACTAGAAACTCCACAACTCGAAACTCCACAACTCAACACTCCACAACTTGAAACTCCACAACTAGACACTCCACAACTAAAAACTCTACAACTAGAAACTCCTAAACTAGAGACTCCATAACTAGAGATTCCACAACTAGAGACTTCAAAACTAGAAACTCAAAAACTAGAAGCTCCACAACTAAAAACTCTACAACTAGAAATTCCACAACTTGAGACTCCGCCACTTTAAATTACACAACCCTAGACTCCACAACTAAAAACTCCACGACTAGAAAGTCCACAACTAGAAACTCCATAACTAGAACCTCCACAACCAGAGACTCCGCAACTAGAATCTCTGCAACTAGAAACTCCACAACCTGAAACTCCACAACTAGAAACTCCAACACTAGCAACTCCACAACTAGAAACTCCGCAACTAGAGACTCCACAACTAGAAACTCCACAACTAGAGTCTCCACAACTTGAAAATCCACAACTAAAAACTCCGCAACCAGAAACTCCACAACTAGAAACTCCACAACTAGAAACTCCGCAACTAGAGACTCCACAACTAGAAACTCTACAACTAGAAATTCCACATCTAGAGACCTTGCAACTAGAAACTCCGCAGCTAGAAACTCCACAACTAGAAACTCCGCAACTAGAAACTCCACAACTAGAAACTCCACAACTAGAAACTCCACAACTTGAAACCTCACAGCCTTAAGTTCCGCAACTAGAAAATCCACAACTAGAGATTCCGCAACTAGAAACTCCACAACCAGAGACTCTGCAACTAGAAACTCCGCAGCTAGAAACTCCACAAATAGAAACTCCGCAACTAGAAACTCCACAGCTAGAAACTCCGCAACTAGAAACTCCACAAGTAGAAACTCCACAAGTAGATACTCCACAACTGGAAACTCCACAACTAGAAACTTCACAACTAGAGACTCCGCAACTAGAAACTCCACAACTGGAAATTCCACAACTAGATACTCCACAACTGGAAACTCCAAAATTAGAAACTCCACAACTAGAGACTTCACAACTAGAAACTCCACAACTTGAAACCTCACAACTTTAGGTTCCGCAACTAGAAAATCCACAGCTAGAGATTCCGCAACTAGAAACTCCACAACTAGAAACTCCACAACTAGAAACTCCACAACTTGAAACCTCACAGCCTTAAGTTCCGCAACTAGAAAATCCACAACTAGAGATTCCGCAACTAGAAACTCCACAACCAGAGACTCTGCAACTAGAAACTCCGCAGCTAGAAACTCCACAAATAGAAACTCCGCAACTAGAAACTCCACAGCTAGAAACTCCGCAACTAGAAACTCCACAAGTAGAAACTCCACAACTAGATACTCCACAACTGGAAACTCCACAACTAGAAACTTCACAACTAGAGACTCCGCAACTAGAAACTCCACAACTGGAAATTCCACAACTAGATACTCCACAACTGGAAACTCCACAACTAGAAACTCCACAACTAGACTCCACAACTTGAAACTCCACAACTAGAGACTTCGCAACCAGAAACTCCACAACTAGAGACTCCGCAACTCCACAACTAGAAACTCCACAACTGGAAACTCCACAACTAGATACTCCGCAACTAGAAACTCCACCACTAGAGACTCCACAACTTGAAACTCCACAACTTTAAACTCCACAACTTGAGACTCCACAACTAAAAACTCCACAACTTGAAACTCCAAAATTAGAAACTCCACAACCAGAAACTCCACAACTAGAAACTCCACAACTAAAAACTCCACAACAGGAAACTCCACAACAAGAAACTCCACAACTAGAGACTCCACAACTAGAAACTCCACAACTTGAAACCTCACAACTTTAGGTTCCGCAACTAGAAAATCCACAGCTAGAGATTCCGCAACTAGAAACTCCACAACTAGAGACTCCGCAACTAGAAACTCCACAACCAGAGACTCTGCAACTAGAAACTCCGCAGCTATAAACTGCACAAATAGAAACTCCACTACTAGATACTCCACAACTGAAAACTCGGCAACTAGAAACTCCACAACTAGAGACTCCACAACTTTAAACTCCACAACTAGAGACTCTGCAACTAGAAACTCCACAACTAGAGACTCCGCAACTCCACAACTCGAAACTCCACAACTGGAAACTCCACAACTAGACACTCCACAACTAAAAACTCTTCAACTAGAAATTCCATAACTAGAAACTCCACAGCTAGAAACTGCAAAACTAGAGACTTCACAACTAGAAACTCAACAACTAAAAACTCCACAACTAAAAACTCCACAACTGGAAACTCCACAACTTGAGACTCCGCAACTTGAAACTTCACAACTAGAAACTCCGCTATTAAAAACTCCGCAACTAGAAACTCCGCAACTAGAAACTCCACAACTTAAAACTCCACAACTAGATACTTCACAACTGGAAACTCCACAACTAGATACTTCACAACTGGAAACTCCACAACTAGATACTCCACAACTGAAAACTCCACAACTAGAGTCTCCACAACTAAAAACTCCACAACCAGAGACTCTGCAACTTCACAACTAGAAACTCCACAACTGGAAACTGCACATATAGATACTCTGCAACTAGAAACTCCACAACTAGAGACTCCACAACTTGAAACTCCACAACTTTAAACTCCACAACTTGAGACTCCACAACTAGAAACTCCACAACTAGGGACTCCACAACTGGAAACTCCACTACTAGATACTCCACAACTGGAAACTCGGCAACTAGAAACTCCACAACTAGAGACTCCACAACTTGAAACTCCTAAACTAGAGACTCCACAACTAGAGAATCTACAACTAGAGACTTCAAACTAGAAACTCAACAACTAGAAACTCCACAGCTTGAGACTCCGCAACTTGAAACTCCACAACTAGAAACTCCGCAACTAGAAACTCCACAACTAGGGACTCCACAACTAGAAACTCCACAACTAGAAACTCCACATCTCGAAACTCCACTACTAGATACTCCACAACTGGAAACTCGACAACTAGAAACTCCACATCTAGAGACTCCACAACTTGAAACTCCACAACTAGAGACTCTGCAACTAGAAACTCAATACTTGAGACTCCGCAACTCAACAACTAGAAACTCCACAACTGGAAACTCCACAACTAGATACTTCACAACTGGAAACTCCACAACTAGAGACTCTGCAACTAGAAACTCAATACTTGAGACTCCGCAACTCTACAACTAGAAACTCCTAAACTAGAAACTCCACAACTTGAGACAACGCAACTAGAAACTCCACAACTTGAAAATCCACAACTAGAAACTCCACAACTAGAAACTTTTCAACTAGAGACTCCACAACTCGAAACTCCACAACTCAAAACTCCACAACTTGAAACTCCACAACTAGAAACTCCATAACTTGAGACTCCAGAACTAGAAACTCCACAACTTGAAGTTCCACAACTAGAAACTCCAACACTAGCAACTCCACAACAAGAAACTCCACAACTCGAAACTCCACAACTTGAAACTCCACAACTGGAAACTCCACAACTAGACCCTCCACAACTAAAAACTCTACAACTAGAAAGTTCTAAACTAGAGACTCCACAACTAGAGACTACAACTAGAGACTTCAAAATAGAAACTCAACAACTAGAAAGTCCACAACTTGAAACTCCACAACTAGAAACTCCACAACTAGAAACTCTACAACTAGAGACTCTTCAACTAGAGAATTTGCAACTAGAAACTCCAAAACTAGAAACTCCACAACTAGAAACTCCACAACTCGAAACTCCACAACTCAAAACTCCACAACTTGAAACTCCACAACTAGACACTCCACAACTAAAAACTCTACAACTAGAAACTCCTAAACTAGAGACTCCATAACTAGAGATTCCACAACTAGAGACTTCAAAACTAGAAACTCAACAACTAGAAGCTCCACAACTAAAAACTCTACAACAAGAATATCCACAACTTGAGACTCCGCCACTTTAAATTCCACAACCCTAGACTCCACAACTAAAAACTCCACGACTAGAAACTCCACAACTAGAAACTCCATAACTAGAACCTCCACAACCAGAGACTCCGCAACTAGAATCTCTGCAACTAGAAACTCCACAACCTGAAACTCCACAACTAGAAACTCTAACACTAGCAACTCCACAACTAGAAACTCTGCAACTAGAGACTCCACAACTAGAAACTCCACAACTAGAGTCTCCACTACTTGAAACTCCACAACTAAAAACTCCGCAACCAGAAACTCCACAACTAGAAACTCCACAACTAGAAACTCCGCAACTAGAGACTCCACAACTAGAAACTCTACAACTAGAAATTCCACATCTAGAGACCTTGCAACTAGAAACTCCGCAGCTAGAAACTCCACAACTAGAAAATCTACAACTAGAAACTCCGCAACTAGAGACTCCACAACTAGAAACTCCACAACTAGAAACTCCACAACTACAAACTCCACAAATACAGACTCGGCAACTAGAAATTCCATATCAGAAACTCCACAGCTAAAAACTGAAAAACTAGAGACTTCACAACTAGAAACTCAACAACTAAGAACTCCACAACTAAAAACTCCACAACTGGAAACTCCACAACTTGAGACTCCGCAACTTGAAACTTCACAACTAGAAACTCCGCTATTAAAAACTCCGCAACTAGAAACTCCGCAACTAGAAACTCCACAACTTAAAACTCCACAACTAGATACTCCACAACTGGAAACTCCACAACTAGATACTTCACAACTGGAAACTCCACAACTAGATACTCCACAACTAAAAACTCCATAACTAGACACTCCACAACTCGAAACTCCACAACTAGAATCTCCACAACTAAAAACTCCACAACCAGAGACTCCGCAACTTCACAACTAGAAACTCCACAACTGGAAACTGCACATATATATACTCTGCAACTAGAAACTCCACAACTAGAAACTCCGCAACTAGAGACTCCACAACTAGAAACTCCACACCTAGAGTCTCCACAACTTGAAACTCCACAACTAAAAACTCCACAACCAGAAACTCCACAACTAGAAACTCCACAACTACAAACTCCGCAACTAGAGGCTCCACAACTAGAAACTCTACAACTAGAAATTCCACATTTAGAGACCTTGCAACTAGAAACTCCGCAGCTAGAAACACCGCAACTAGAAACTCCGCAACTAGAAACTCCACAACTAGAAACTCCACAACTAGAAACTCCACAACTTGAAACCTCACACCCTTAAGTTCCGCAACTAGAAAATCCACAACTAGAGATTCCGCAACTAGAAACTCCACAACTAGAAACTCCACAACTCGAAACTCCACAATTCAAAACTCCACAATTCGAAACTCCACAACTCGAAACTCCATAACTTGAGACTCCACAACTAGAAACTCCACAACTTGAAGTTCCACAACTAGAAACTCCAACACTAGCAACTCCACAACAAGAAACTCCACAACTCGAAACTCCACAACTGGAAACTCCACAACTGGAAACTCCACAACTAGACCCTCCACAACTAAAAACTCTACAACTAGAAAGTTCTAAACTAGAGACTCCACAACTAGAGACTACAACTAGAGACTTCAAACTAGAAACTCAACAACTAGAAAGTCCACAACTTGAAACTCCACAACTAGAAACTCCACAACTAGAAACTCTACAACTAGAGACTCTTCAACTAGAGAATTCGCAACTAGAAACTCCAAAACTAGAAACTCCACAACTAGAAACTCCACAACTCGAAACTCCACAACTCAACACTCCACAACTTGAAACTCCACAACTAGACACTCCACAACTAAACACTCTACAACTAGAAACTCCTAAACTAGAGACTCCATAACTAGAGATTCCACAACTAGAGACTTCAAAACTAGAAACTCAACAACTAGAAGCTCCACAACTAAAAACTCTACAACTAGAAATTCCACAACTTGAGACTCCGCCACTTTAAATTCCACAACCCTAGACTCCACAACTAAAAACTCCACGACTAGAAAGTCCACAACTAGAAACTCCATAACTAGAACCTCCACAACCAGAGACTCCGCAACTAGAATCTCTGCAACTAGAAACTCCACAACCTGAAACTCCACAACTAGAAACTCCAACACTAGCAACTCCACAACTAGAAACTCCGCAACTAGAGACTCCACAACTAGAAACTCCACAACTAGAGTCTCCACAACTTGAAACTCCACAACTAAAAACTCCGCAACCAGAAACTCCACAACTAGAAACTCCACAACTAGAAACTCCGCAACTAGAGACTCCACAACTAGAAACTCTACAACTAGAAATTCCACATCTAGAGACCTTGCAACTAGAAACTCCGCAGCTAGAAACTCCACAACTAGAAACTCCGCAACTAGAAGTTCCACAACTAGAAACTCCACAACTAGAAACTCCACAACTTGAAACCTCACAGCCTTAAGTTCCGCAACTAGAAAATCCACAACTAGAGATTCCGCAACTAGAAACTCCACAACCAGAGACTCTGCAACTAGAAACTCCGCAGCTAGAAACTCCACAAATAGAAACTCCGCAACTAGAAACTCCACAGCTAGAAACTCCGCAACTAGAAACTCCACAAGTAGAAACTCCACAAGTAGATACTCCACAACTGGAAACTCCACAACTAGAAACTTCACAACTAGAGACTCCGCAACTAGAAACTCCACAACTGGAAATTCCACAACTAGATACTCCACAACTGGAAACTCCAAAATTAGAAACTCCACAACTAGAGACTCCACAACTAGAAACTCCACAACTTGAAACCTCACAACTTTAGGTTCCGCAACTAGAAAATCCACAGCTAGAGATTCCGCAACTAGAAACTCCACAACTAGAAACTCCACAACTCAAAACTCCAACACTAGAAACTCCAAAACTCGAAACTCCACAACTAGAGACTCCGCAACTAGAAACTCCACAACCAGAGACTCTGCAACTAGAAACTCCGCAGCTATAAACTGCACAAATAGAAACTCCACTACTAGATACTCCACAACTGAAAACTCGGCAACTAGAAACTCCACAACTAGAGACTCCACAACTTTAAACTCCACAACTAGAGACTCTGCAACTAGAAACTCCACAACATGAGACTCCGCAACTCCACAACTCGAAACTCCACAACTGGAAACTCCACAACTAGACACTCCACAACTAAAAACTCTTCAACTAGAAATTCCATAACTAGAAACTCCACAGCTAGAAACTGCAAAACTAGAGACTTCACAACTAGAAACTCAACAACTAAAAACTCCACAACTAAAAACTCCACAACTGGAAACTCCACAACTTGAGACTCCGCAACTTGAAACTTCACAACTAGAAACTCCGCTATTAAAAACTCCGCAACTAGAAACTCCGCAACTAGAAACTCCACAATTTAAAAATCCACAACTAGATACTTCACAACTGGAAACTCCACAACTAGATACTTCACAACTGGAAACTCCACAACTAGATACTCCACAACTGAAAACTCCACAACTAGAAACTCCACAACTAGAGACTCCACAACTCGAAACTCCACAACTAGAGTCTCCACAACTAAAAACTCCACAACCAGAGACTCCGCAACTTCACAACTAGAAACTCCACAAGTGGAAACTGCACATATAGATACTCTGCAACTAGAAACTCCACAACTAGAGACTCCACAACTTGAAACTCCACAACTTTAAACTCCACAACTTGAGACTCCACAACTAGAAACTCCACAACTAGGGACTCCACAACTGGAAACTCCACTACTAGATACTCCACAACTGGAAACTCGGCAACTAGAAACTCCACAACTAGAGACTCCACAACTTGAAACTCCACAACTAGAGACTCTGCAACTATAAACTCCACAACTCGAAACTCCACAACTGGAAACTCCACAACTAGACACTCCACAACAAAAAACTCTTCAACTAGAAACTCCTAAACTAGAGACTCCACAACTAGAGAATCTACAACTAGAGACTTCAAACTAGAAACTCAACAACTAGAAACTCCACAGCTTGAGACTCCGCAACTTGAAACTCCACAACTAGAAACTCCGCAACTAGAAACTCCACAACTAGGGACTCCACAACTAGAAACTCCACAACTAGAAACTCCACATCTCGAAACTCCACTACTAGATACTCCACAACTGGAAACTCGACAACTAGAAACTCCACATCTAGAGACTCCACAACTTGAAACTCCACAACTAGAGACTCTGCAACTAGAAACTCAATACTTGAGACTCCGCAACTCAACAACTAGAAACTCCACAACTGGAAACTCCACAAGTAGATACTTCACAACTGGAAACTCCACAACTAGATACTCCACAACTAAAAACTCCACAACTAAAAACTCCACAACGAGACACTCCACAACTAGAAACTCCACAACTAGAATCTCCACAACTAAAAACTCCACAACCAGAGACTCCGCAACTTCACAACTAGAAATTCCACAACTGGAAACTGCACATATATATACTCTGCAACTAGAAACTCCACAACTAGAAACTCCGCAACTAGAGACTCCACAACTAGAAACTCCACAACTAGAGTCTCCACAACTTGAAACTCCACAACTAAAAACTCCACAACCAGAAACTCCACAACTAGAAACTCCACAACTAGAAACTCCGCAACTAGAGGCTCCACAACTAGAAACTCTACAACTAGAAATTCCACATTTAGAGACCTTGCAACTAGAAACTCCGCAGCTAGAAACACCACAACTAGAAACTCCGCAACTAGAAACTCCACAACTAGAAACTCCACAACTAGAAACTCCACAACTTGAAACCTCACAGCCTTAAGTTCCGCAACTAGAAAATCCACAACTAGAGATTCCGCAACTAGAAACTCCACAACTAGAAACTCCACAACTCGAAACTCCACAATTCAAAACTCCACAATTCGAAACTCCACCACTCGAAACTCCAGAACTTCAAACTTCACAACTAGACACTCAAAAACTAAAAACTCTACAACTAGAAACTCCTAAACTAGAAACTCCACAACTTGAGACAACGCAACTAGAAACTCCACAACTTGAAACTCCACAACTAGAAACTCCACAACTAGAAACTCTTCAACTAGAGACTCCACAACTCGAAACTCCACAACTCAAAACTCCACAACTTGAAACTCCACAACTAGAAACTCCATAACTTGAGACTCTACAACTAGAAACTCCACAACTTGAAGTTCCACAACTAGAAACTCCAACACTAGCAACTCCACAACAAGAAACTCCACAACTCGAAACTCCACAACTGGAAACTCCACAACTGGAAACTCCACAACTAGACCCTCCACAACTAAAAACTCTACAACTAGAAAGTTCTAAACTAGAGACTCCACAACTAGAGACTACAACTAGAGACTTCAAACTAGAAACTCAACAACTAGAAAGTCCACAACTTGAAACTCCACAACTAGAAACTCCACAACTAGAAACTCTACAACTAGAGACTCTTCAACTAGAGAATTCACAACTAGAAACTCCAAAACTAGAAACTCCACAACTAGAAACTCCACAACTCGAAACTCCACAACTCAACACTCCACAACTTGAAACTCCACAACTAGACACTCCACAACTAAAAACTCTACAACTAGAAACTCCTAAACTTGAGACTCCATAACTAGAGATTCCACAACTAGAGACTTCAAAACTAGAAACTCAACAACTAGAAGCTCCACAACTAAAAACTCTACAACTAGAAATTCCACAACTTGAGACTCCGCCACTTTAAATTCCACAACCCTAGACTCCACAACTAAAAACTCCACGACTAGAAACTCCACAACTAGAAACTCCATAACTAGAACCTCCACAACCAGAGACTCCGCAACTAGAATCTCTGCAACTAGAAACTCCACAACCTGAAACTCCACAACTAGAAACTCCGACACTAGCAACTCCACAACTAGAAACTCCGCAACTAGAGACTCCACAACTAGAAACTCCACAACTAGAGTCTCCACAACTTGAAACTCCACAACTAAAAATTCCGCAACCAGAAACTCCACAACTAGAAACTCCACAACTAGAAACTCCGCAACTAGAGACTCCACAACTAGAAACTCTACAACTAGAAATTCCACATCTAGAGACCTTGCAACTAGAAACTCCGCAGCTAGAAACTCCACAACTAGAAAATCTACAACTAGAAACTCCGCAACTAGAGACTCCACAACTAGAAACTCCACAACTAGAAACTCCACAACTACAAACTCCACAAATACAGACTCGGCAACTAGAAATTCCATATCTAGAAACTCCACAGCTAGAAACTGAAAAACTAGAGACTTCACAACTTGAAACTCAACAACTAAGAACTCCACAACTAAAAACTCCACAACTGGAAACTCCACAACTTGAGACTCCGCAACTTGAAAGTTCACAACTAGAAACTCCGCTATTAAAAACTCCGCAACTAGAAACTCCGCAACTAGAAACTCCACAACTTAAAACTCCACAACTAGATACTCCACAACTGGAAACTCCACAACTAGATACTTCACAACTGGAAACTCCACAACTAGATACTCCACAACTAAAACTCCACAACTAGACACTCCACAACTCGAAACTCCACAACTAGAATCTCCACAACTAAAAACTCCACAACCAGAGACTCCGCAACTTCACAACTAGAAACTCCACAACTGGAAACTGCACATATATATACTCTGCAACTAGAAACTCCACAACTAGAAACTCCGCAACTAGAGACTCCACAACTAGAAACTCCACAACTAGAGTCTCCACAACTTGAAACTCCACAACTAAAAACTCCACAACCAGAAACTCCACAACTAGAAACTCCACAACTAGAAACTCCGCAACTAGAGGCTCCACAACTAGAAACTCTACAACTAGAAACCTCACACCCTTAAGTTCCGCAACTAGAAAATCCACAACTAGAGATTCCGCAACTAGAAACTCCACAACTAGAAACTCCACAACTCGAAACTCCACAATTCAGAACTCCACAATTCGAAACTCCACAACTCGAAACTCCAGAACTTCAAACTTCACAACTAGACACTCAAAAACTAAAAACTCTACAACTAGAAACTCCTAAACTAGAAACTCCACAACTTGAGACAACGCAACTAGAAACTCCACAACTTGAAACTCCACAACTAGAAACTCCACAACTAGAAACTCTTCAACTAGAGACTCCACAACTCGAAACTCCACAACTCAAAACTCCACAACTTGAAACTCCACAACTAGAAACTCCATAACTTGAGACTCCACAACTAGAAACTCCACCACTTGAAGTTCCACAACTAGAAACTCCAACACTAGCAACTCCACAAGAAGAAACTCCACAACTCGAAACTCCACAACTGGAAACTCCACAACTGGAAACTCCACAACTAGACCCTCCACAACTAAAAACTCTACAACTAGAAAGTTCTAAACTAGAGACTCCACAACTAGAGACTACAACTAGAGACTTCAAACTAGAAACTCAACAACTAGAAAGTCCACAACTTGAAACTCCACAACTAGAAACTCCACAACTAGAAACTCTACAACTAGAGACTCTTCAACTAGAGAATTCGCAACTAGAAACTCCAAAACTAGAAACTCCACAACTAGAAACTCCACAACCAGAGACTCTGCAACTAGAAACTCCGCAGCTAGAAACTCCACAAATAGAAACTCCGCAACTAGAAACTCCACAGCTAGAAACTCCGCAACTAGAAACTCCACAAGTAGAAACTCCACAACTAGATACTCCACAACTGGAAACTCCACAACTAGAAACTTCACAACTAGAGACTCCGCAACTAGAAACTCCACAACTGGAAATTCCACAACTAGATACTCCACAACTGGAAACTCCACAACTAGAAACTCCACAACTAGACTCCACAACTTGAAACTCCACAACTAGAGACTTCGCAACCAGAAACTCCACAACTAGAGACTCCGCAACTCCACAACTAGAAACTCCACAACTGGAAACTCCACAACTAGATACTCCGCAACTAGAAACTCCACCACTAGAGACTCCACAACTTGAAACTCCACAACTTTAAACTCCACAACTTGAGACTCCACAACTAAAAACTCCACAACTTGAAACTCCAAAATTAGAAACTCCACAACCAGAAACTCCACAACTAGAAACTCCACAACTAAAAACTCCACAACTAGAAACTCCACAACTAGAAACTCCGCAACTAGAGACTCCACAACTAGAAACTCTACAACTAGAAATTCCACATCTAGAGACCTTGCAACTAGAAACTCCGCAGCTAGAAACTCCACAACTAGAAACTCCGCAACTAGAAACTCCACAACTAGAAACTCCACAACTTGAAACCTCACAGCCTTAAGTTCCGCAACTAGAAAATCCACAACTAGAAATTCCGCAACTAGAAACTCCACAACCAGAGACTCTGCAACTAGAAACTCCGCAGCTAGAAACTCCACAAATAAAAACTCCGCAACTAGAAACTCCACAGCTAGAAACTCCGCAACTAGAAACTCCACAAGTAGAAACTCCACAACTAGATACTCCACAACTGGAAACTCCACAACTAGAAACTTCACAACTAGAGACTCCGCAACTAGAAACTCCACAACTGGAAATTCCACAACTAGATACTCTACAACTGGAAACTCCACAACTAGAAACTCCACAACTAGACTCCACAACTTGAAACTCCACAACTAGAGACTCCGCAACTCCACAACTAGAAACTCCACAACTGGAAACTCCACAACTAGATACTCCGCAACTAGAAACTCCACCACTAGAGACTCCACCACTTGAAACTGCACAACTTTAAACTCCACAACTTGAGACTCCACAACTAAAAACTCCACAACTTGAAACTCCAAAATTAGAAACTCCACAACCAGAAACTCCACAACTAGAAACTCCACAACTAAAAACTCCACAACAGGAAACTCCACAACAAGAAACTCCACAACTAGAGACTCCACAACTAGAAACTCCACAACTTGAAACCTCACAACTTTAGGTTCCGCAACTAGAAAATCCACAGCTAGAGATTCCGCAACTAGAAACTCCACAACTAGAAACTCCACAACTCAAAACTCCAACACTAGAAACTCCAAAACTCGAAACTCCACAACTAGAGACTCCGCAACTAGAAACTCCACAACCAGAGACTCTGCAACTAGAAACTCCGCAGCTAGAAACTGCACAAATAGAAACTCCACTACTAGATACTCCAACTCTGAAAACTCGGACCTAGAAACTCCACAACTAGAGACTCCACAACTTGAAACTCCACAACTAGAGACTCTGCAACTAGAAACTCCACAACTAGAGACTCCGCAACTCCACAACTCGAAACTCCACAACTGGAAACTCCACAACTAGACACTCCACAACTAAAAACTCTTCAACTAGAAATTCCATAACTAGAAACTCCACAGCTAGAAACTGCAAAACTAGAGACTTAACAACTAGAAACTCAACAACTAAAAACTCCACAACTAAAAACTCCACAACTGGAAACTCCACAACTTGAGACTCCGCAATTTGAAACTTCACAACTAGAAACTCCGCTATTAAAAACTCCGCAACTAGAAACTCCGCAACTAGAAACTCCACAACTTAAAACTCCACAACTAGATACTTCACAACTGGAAACTCCACAACTAGATACTCCACAACTGAAAACTCCACAACTAGAAACTCCACAACTAGAGACTCCACAACTCGAAACTCCACAACTAGAATCTCCACAACTAAAAACTCCACAACCAGAGACTCCGCAACTTTCAACTAGAAACTCCACAACTGGAAACTGCACATATAGATACTCTGCAACTAGAAACTCCACAACTAGAGACTCCACAACTTGAAACTCCACAACTTTAAACTCCACAACTTGAGACTCCACAACTAGAAACTCCACAACTAGGGACTCCACAACTGGAAACTCCACTACTAGATACTCCACAACTGGAAACTCGGCAACTAGAAACTCCACAACTAGAGACTCCACAACTAGAAACTCTTCAACTAGAGACTCCACAACTCGAAACTCCACAACTCAAAACTCCACAACTTGAAACTCCACAACTAGAAACTCCATAACTTGAGACTCTACAACTAGGAACTCCACAACTTGAAGTTCCACAACTAGAAACTCCAACACTAGCAACTCCACAACAAGAAACTCCACAACTCGAAACTCCACAACTGGAAACTCCACAACTGGAAACTCCACAACTAGACCCTCCACAACTAAAAACTCTACAACTAGAAAGTTCTAAACTAGAGACTCCACAACTAGAGACTACAACTAGAGACTTCAAACTAGAAACTCAACAACTAGAAAGTCCACAACTTGAAACTCCACAACTAGAAACTCCACAACTAGAAACTCTACAACTAGAGACTCTTCAACTAGAGAATTCACAACTAGAAACTCCAAAACTAGAAACTCCACAACTAGAAACTCCACAACTCGAAACTCCACAACTCAACACTCCACAACTTGAAACTCCACAACTAGACACTCCACAACTAAAAACTCTACAACTAGAAACTCCTAAACTTGAGACTCCATAACTAGAGATTCCACAACTAGAGACTTCAAAACTAGAAACTCAACAACTAGAAGCTCCACAACTAAAAACTCTACAACTAGAAATTCCACAACTTGAGACTCCGCCACTTTAAATTCCACAACCCTAGACTCCACAACTAAAAACTCCACGACTAGAAACTCCACAACTAGAAACTCCATAACTAGAACCTCCACAACCAGAGACTCCGCAACTAGAATCTCTGCAACTAGAAACTCCACAACCTGAAACTCCACAACTAGAAACTCCGACACTAGCAACTCCACAACTAGAAACTCCGCAACTAGAGACTCCACAACTAGAAACTCCACAACTAGAGTCTCCACAACTTGAAACTCAACAACTAAAAATTCCGCAACCAGAAACTCCACAACTAGAAACTCCACAACTAGAAACTCCGCAACTAGAGACTCCACAACTAGAAACTCTACAACTAGAAATTCCACATCTAGAGACCTTGCAACTAGAAACTCCGCAGCTAGAAACTCCACAACTAGAAAATCTACAACTAGAAACTCCGCAACTAGAGACTCCACAACTAGAAACTCCACAACTAGAAACTCCACAACTACAAACTCCACAAATACAGACACGGCAACTAGAAATTCCATATCTAGAAACTCCACAGCTAGAAACTGAAAAACTAGAGACTTCACAACTTGAAACTCAACAACTAAGAACTCCACAACTAAAAACTCCACAACTGGAAACTCCACAACTTGAGACTCCGCAACTTGAAAGTTCACAACTAGAAACTCCGCTATTAAAAACTCCGCAACTAGAAACTCCGCAACTAGAAACTCCACAACTTAAAACTCCACAACTAGATACTCCACAACTGGAAACTCCACAACTAGATACTTCACAACTGGAAACTCCACAACTAGATACTCCACAACTAAAAACTCCACAACTAGACACTCCACAACTCGAAACTCCACAACTAGAATCTCCACAACTAAAAACTCCACAACCAGAGACTCCGCAACTTCACAACTAGAAACTCCACAACTGGAAACTGCACATATATATACTCTGCAACTAGAAACTCCACAACTAGAAACTCCGCAACTAGAGACTCCACAACTAGAAACTCCACAACTAGGGTCTCCACAACTTGAAACTCCACAACTAAAAACTCCACAACCAGAAACTCCACAACTAGAAACTCCACAACTAGAAACTCCGCAACTAGAGGCTCCACAACTAGAAACTCTACAACTAGAAACCTCACACCCTTAAGTTCCGCAACTAGAAAATCCACAACTAGAGATTCCGCAACTAGAAACTCCACAACTAGAAACTCCACAACTCGAAACTCCACAATTCAGAACTCCACAATTCGAAACTCCACAACTCGAAACTCCAGAACTTCAAACTTCACAACTAGACACTCAAAAACTAAAAACTCTACAACTAGAAACTCCTAAACTAGAAACTCCACAACTTGAGACAACGCAACTAGAAACTCCACAACTAGAGTCTCCACAACTTGAAACTCAACAACTAAAAATTCCGCAACCAGAAACTCCACAACTAGAAACTCCACAACTAGAAACTCCGCAACTAGAGACTCCACAACTAGAAACTCTACAACTAGAAATTCCACATCTAGAGACCTTGCAACTAGAAACTCCGCAGCTAGAAACTCCACAACTAGAAAATCTACAACTAGAAACTCCGCAACTAGAGACTCCACAACTAGAAACTCCACAACTAGAAACTCCACAACTACAAACTCCACAAATACAGACACGGCAACTAGAAATTCCATATCTAGAAACTCCACAGCTAGAAACTGAAAAACTAGAGACTTCACAACTTGAAACTCAACAACTAAGAACTCCACAACTAAAAACTCCACAACTGGAAACTCCACAACTTGAGACTCCGCAACTTGAAAGTTCACAACTAGAAACTCCGCTATTAAAAACTCCGCAACTAGAAACTCCGCAACTAGAAACTCCACAACTTAAAACTCCACAACTAGATACTCCACAACTGGAAACTCCACAACTAGATACTTCACAACTGGAAACTCCACAACTAGATACTCCACAACTAAAAACTCCACAACTAGACACTCCACAACTCGAAACTCCACAACTAGAATCTCCACAACTAAAAACTCCACAACCAGAGACTCCGCAACTTCACAACTAGAAACTCCACAACTGGAAACTGCACATATATATACTCTGCAACTAGAAACTCCACAACTAGAAACTCCGCAACTAGAGACTCCACAACTAGAAACTCCACAACTAGGGTCTCCACAACTTGAAACTCCACAACTAAAAACTCCACAACCAGAAACTCCACAACTAGAAACTCCACAACTAGAAACTCCGCAACTAGAGGCTCCACAACTAGAAACTCTACAACTAGAAACCTCACACCCTTAAGTTCCGCAACTAGAAAATCCACAACTAGAGATTCCGCAACTAGAAACTCCACAACTAGAAACTCCACAACTCGAAACTCCACAATTCAGAACTCCACAATTCGAAACTCCACAACTCGAAACTCCAGAACTTCAAACTTCACAACTAGACACTCAAAAACTAAAAACTCTACAACTAGAAACTCCTAAACTAGAAACTCCACAACTTGAGACAACGCAACTAGAAACTCCACAACTTGAAACTCCACAACTAGAAACTCCACAACTAGAAACTCTTCAACTAGAGACTCCACAACTCGAAACTCCACAACTCAAAACTCCACAACTTGAAACTCCACAACTAGAAACTCCATAACTTGAGACTCCACAACTAGAAACTCCACAACTTGAAGTTCCACAACTAGAAACTCCAACACTAGCAACTCCACAACAAGAAACTCCACAACTGGAAACTCCACAACTGGAAACTCCACAACTGGAAACTCCACAACTAGACCCTCCACAACTAAAAACTCTACAACTAGAAAGTTCTAAACTAGAGACTCCACAACTAGAGACTACAACTAGAGACTTCAAACTAGAAACTCAACAACTAGAAAGTCCACAACTTGAAACTCCACAACTAGAAACTCCACAACTAGAAACTCTACAACTAGAGACTCTTCAACTAGAGAATTCGCAACTAGAAACTCCAAAACTAGAAACTCCACAACTAGAAACTCCACAACTCGAAACTCCACAACTCAACACTCCACAACTTGAAACTCCACAACTAGACACTCCACAACTAAAAACTCTACAACTAGAAACTCCTAAACTAGAGACTCCATAACTAGAGATTCCACAACTAGAGACTTCAAAACTAGAAACTCAACAACTAGAAGCTCCACAACTAAAAACTCTACAACTAGAAATTCCACAACTTGAGACTCCGCCACTTTAAATTCCACAACCCTAGACTCCACAACTAAAAACTCCACGACTAGAAAGTCCACAACTAGAAACTCCATAACTAGAACCTCCACAACCAGAGACTCCGCAACTAGAATCTCTGCAACTAGAAACTCCACAACCTGAAACTCCACAACTAGAAACTCCAACACTAGCAACTCCACAACTAGAAACTCCGCAACTAGAGACTCCACAACTAGAAACTCCACAACTAGAGTCTCCACAACTTGAAACTCCACAACTAAAAACTCCGCAACCAGAAACTCCACAACTAGAAACTCCGCAACTAGAGACTCCACAACTAGAAACTCTACAACTAGAAATTCCACATCTAGAGACCTTGCAACTAGAAACTCCGCAGCTAGAAACTCCGCAACTAGAAACTCCACAACTAGAAACTCCACAACTAGAAACTCCACAACTTGAAACCTCACAGCCTTAAGTTCCGCAACTAGAAAATCCACAACTAGAGATTCCGCAACTAGAAACTCCACAACCAGAGACTCTGCAACTAGAAACTCCGCAGCTAGAAACTCCACAAATAGAAACTCCGCAACTAGAAACTCCACAGCTAGAAACTCCGCAACTAGAAACTCCACAAGTAGAAACTCCACAACTAGATACTCCACAACTGGAAACTCCACAACTAGAAACTTCACAACTAGAGACTCCGCAACTAGAAACTCCACAACTGGAAATTCCACAACTAGATACTCCACAACTGGAAACTCCACAACTAGAAACTCCACAACTAGACTCCACAACTTGAGACTCCACAACTAGAAACTCCACAACTAGGGACTCCACAACTGGAAACTCCACTACTAGATACTCCACAACTGGAAACTCGGCAACTAGAAACTCCACAACTAGAGACTCCACAACTTGAAACTCCACAACTTTAAACTCCACAACTTGAGACTCCACAACTAAAAACTCCACAACTTGAAACTCCAAAATTAGAAACTCCACAACCAGAAACTCCACAACTAGAAACTCCACAACTAAAAACTCCACAACTAGAAACTCCACAACTAGAAACTCCGCAACTAGAGACTCCACAACTAGAAACTCTACAACTAGAAATTCCACATCTAGAGACCTTGCAACTAGAAACTCCGCATCTAGAAACTCCACAACTAGAAACTCCGCAACTAGAAACTCCACAACTAGAAACTCCACAACTAGAAACTCCACAACTTGAAACCTCACAGCCTTAAGTTCCGCAACTAGAAAATCCACAACTAGAAATTCCGCAACTAGAAACTCCACAACCAGAGACTCTGCAACTAGAAACTCCGCAGCTAGAAACTCCACAAATAGAAACTCCGCAACTAGAAACTCCACAGCTAGAAACTCCGCAACTAGAAACTCCACAAGTAGAAACTCCACAACTAGATACTACACAACTGGAAACTCCACAACTAGAAACTTCACAACTAGAGACTCCGCAACTAGAAACTCCACAACTGGAAATTCCACAACTAGATACTCTACAACTGGAAACTCCACAACTAGAAACTCCACAACTAGACTCCACAACTTGAAACTCCACAACTAGAGACTCCGCAACTCCACAACTAGAAACTCCACAACTGGAAACTCCACAACTAGATACTCCGCAACTAGAAACTCCACCACTAGAGACTCCACAACTTGAAACTCCACAACTTTAAACTCCACAACTTGAGACTCCACAACTAAAAACTCCACAACTTGAAACTCCAAAATTAGAAACTCCACAACCAGAAACTCCACAACTAGAAACTCCACAACTAAAAACTCCACAACAGGAAACTCCACAACAAGAAACTCCACAACTAGAGACTCCACAACTAGAAACTCCACAACTTGAAACCTCACAACTTTAGGTTCCGCAACTAGAAAATCCACAGCTAGAGATTCCGCAACTAGAAACTCCACAACTAGAAACTCCACAACTCAAAACTCCAACACTAGAAACTCCAAAACTCGAAACTCCACAACTAGAGACTCCGCAACTAGAAACTCCACAACCAGAGACTCTGCAACTAGAAACTCCGCAGCTAGAAACTGCACAAATAGAAACTCCACTACTAGATACTCTAACTCTGAAAACTCGGACCTAGAAACTCCACAACTAGAGACTCCACAACTTGAAACTCCACAACTAGAGACTCTGCAACTAGAAACTCCACAACTAGAGACTCCGCAACTCCACAACTCGAAACTCCACAACTGGAAACTCCACAACTAGACACTCCACAACTAAAAACTCTTCAACTAGAAATTCCATAACTAGAAACTCCACAGCTAGAAACTGCAAAACTAGAGACTTAACAACTAGAAACTCAACAACTAAAAACTCCACAACTAAAAACTCCACAACTGGAAACTCCACAACTTGAGACTCCGCAATTTGAAACTTCACAACTAGAAACTCCGCTATTAAAAACTCCGCAACTAGAAACTCCGCAACTAGAAACTCCACAACTTAAAACTCCACAACTAGATACTTCACAACTGGAAACTCCACAACTAGATACTCCACAACTGAAAACTCCACAACTAGAAACTCCACAACTAGAGACTCCACAACTCGAAACTCCACAACTAGAATCTCCACAACTAAAAACTCCACAACCAGAGACTCCGCAACTTTCAACTAGAAACTCCACAACTGGAAACTGCACATATAGATACTCTGCAACTAGAAACTCCACAACTAGAGACTCCACAACTTGAAACTCCACAACTTTAAACTCCACAACTTGAGACTCCACAACTAGAAACTCCACAACTAGGGACTCCACAACTGGAAACTCCACTACTAGATACTCCACAACTGGAAACTCGGCAACTAGAAACTCCACAACTAGAGACTCCACAACTTGAAACTCCACAACTAGAGACTCTGCAACTAGAAACTCCACAACTCGAAACTTCACAACTGGAAACTCCACAACTAGACACTCCACAACAAAAAACTCTTCAACTAGAAACTCCTAAACTAGAGACTCCACAACTAGAGAATCTACAACTAGAGACTTCAAACTAGAAACTCAACAACTAGAAACTCCACAGCTTGAGACTCCGCAACTTGAAACTCCACAACTAGAAACTCCGCAACTAGAAACTCCACAACTAGGGACTCCACAACTAGAAACTCCACAACTAGAAACTCCACATCTCGAAACTCCACTACTAGATACTCCACAACTGGAAACTCGACAACTAGAAACTCCACATCTAGAGACTCCACAACTTGAAACTCCACAACTAGAGACTCTGCAACTAGAAACTCAATACTTGAGACTCCGCAACTCAACAACTAGAAACTCCACAACTGGAAAATCCACAACTAGATACTCCACAACTAGAAAATCTACAACTAGAAACTCCACAACTATAGACTCCACAACTTGAAACTCCACAAGTTTAAACTCCACAACTTGAGACTCCACAACTAGAAACTCCACAACTAGAAACTCCACAACTTGAAACTCCTCAACTAGAAACTCCAAAACCAGAAACTCCACAACTAGAAACTCCGCAACTAGAAACTCCGCAACTAGAGACTCCACAACTAGAAACTCCACAACTAGAAACTCCAAAACTTCAAACTCCACAAATACAGACTCGGCAACTAGAAATTCCATATCTAGAAACTCCACAGCTAGAAACTGAAAAACTAGAGACTTCACAACTAGAAACTCAACAACTAAAAACTCCACAACTAAAAACTCCACAACTGGAAACTCCACAACTTGAGACTCCGCAACTTGAAACTTCACAACTAGAAACTCCGCTATTAAAAACTCCGCAACTAGAAACTCCGCAACTAGAAACTCCACAACTTAAAACTCCACAACTAGGTACTCCGCAACTTGAAACTTCACAACTAGAAACTGCGCTATTAAAAACTCCGCAACTAGAAACTCCGCAACTAGAAACTCCGCAACTTAAAACTCTACAACTAGAAACTCGTAAACCAGAGACTCCATAACTAGAGACTCCACAACTAGAGACTTCAAAACTAGAAACTCAACAACTAGAAGCTCCACAACTAAAACTCTACAACTAGAAATTCCACAACTTGAGACTCCGCCACTTTACACTCCACAACCCTGGACTCCACAACTAAAAACTCCACGACTAGAAACTCCACAACTAGAAACTCCATAACTAGAACCTCGAAAACCAGAGACTCCGCAACTACAATCTCTGCAACTAGAAACTCCAACACTAGCAACTCCACAACTAGAAACTCCGCAACTAGAGACTCCACAACTAGAAACTCCTCGACTAGAGTCTCCACAACTTGAAACTCCACAACTAAAAACTCCACAACCAGGAACTCCACAACTAGAAACTCCACAACTAGAAACTCCGCAACTAGAGACTCCAACACTAGAAACTCTACAACTAGAAATTCCACATCTAGAGACCTTGCAACTAGAAACTCCACAGCTAGAAACACCACAACTAGAAACTCCGCAACTAGAAACTCCACAACTAGAAACTCCACAACTAGACACTCCACAACTAAAAACTCTTCAACTAGAAATTCCTAAACTAGAGACTCCACAACTAGAGAATCTACAACTAGAGACTTCAAACTAGAAACTCAAGCACTAGAAACTCCACAACTAAAAACTCAACAATTAGAAACTCCACAGCTTGAGACTCCGCAACTAGAAACTCCACAACTAGGGACTCCGCAACTAGAAACTCCAACTAGAAACTCCACAACTGGAAACTCCACTACTAGATACTCCACAACTGGAAATTCGGCAACTAGAAACTCCACAACTAGAGACTCCACAACTTGAAACTCCACAACTAAAGACTCTGCAACTAGAAACTCCACAACTCGAAACTCCACTACTGGAAACTCCACAACTAGACACTCCACAACAAAAAACTCTTCAACTAGAAAATCCTAAACTAGAGACTCCACAACTAGAGAATCTACAACTAGAGACTTGAAACTAGAAACTCCACAACTGGAAACTCCACAACTGAAAACTCAACAACTAGAAACTCCACAGCTTGAGACTCCGACACTTGAAACTCCACAACTAGAGACTCCGCAACTAGAAACTCCACAAGTAGGGACTCCACAACTAGAAACTCCACAACTAGAAACTCCACAACTCGAAACTCCACTACTAGATACTCCACAACTTGAAACTCCACTTAGAGACACTGCAACTAGAAACTCAACAATAGAGACTCCGCAACTCAACAACTAGAAACTCCACAACTGGAAAATCTACAACAAGATACTCCACAACTAGAAAATCTACAACTAGAAACTCCGCAACTAGAGACTCCACAACTAGAAACTCCACAACTACAAACTCCACAACTACAAACTCCACAAATACAGACTCGGCAACTAGAAATTCCATATCTAGAAACTCCACAGCTAGAAACTGAAAAACTAGAGACTTCACAACTAGAAACTCAACAACTAAAAACTCCACAACTAAAAACTCCACAACTGGAAACTCCACAACTTGAGACTCCGCAACTTGAAACTTCACAACTAGAAACTCCGCTATTAAAAACTCCGCAACTAGAAACTCCGCAACTAGAAACTCCACAACTTAAAACTCCACAACTAGATACTCCACAACTGGAAACTCCACAACTAGATACTTCACAACTGGAAACTCCACAACTAGATACTCCACAACTAAAAACTTCACAACTAGACACTCCACAACTCGAAACTCCACAACAAGAATCTCCACAACTAAAAACTCCACAACCAGAGACTCCGCAACTTCACAACTAGAAACTCCACAACTGGAAACTGCACATATATATACTCTGCAACTAGAAACTCCACAACTAGAAACTCCGCAACTAGAGACTCCACAACTAGAAACTCCACAACTAGAGTCTCCACAACTTGAAACTCCACAACTAAAAACTCCACAACCAGAAACTCCACAACTAGAAACTCCACAACTAGAAACTCCGCAACTAGAGGCTCCACAACTAGAAACTCTACAACTAGAAATTCCACATTTAGAGACCTTGCAACTAGAAACTCCACAGCTAGAAACACCACAACTAGAAACTCCGCAACTAGAAACTCCACAACTAGAAACTCCACAACTAGAAACTCCACAACTTGAAACCTCACAGCCTTAAGTTCCGCAACTAGAAAATCCACAACTAGAGATTCCGCAACTAGAAACTCCACAACTAGAAACTCCACAACTCGAAACTCCACAATTCAAAACTCCACAATTCGAAACTCCACAACTCGAAACTCCAGAACTTCAAACTTCACAACTAGACACTCAAAAACTAAAAACTCTACAACTAGAAACTCCTAAACTAGAAACTCCAGAACTTGAGACAACGCAACTAGAAACTCCACAACTTGAAAATCCACAACTAGAAACTCCACAACTAGAAACTCTTCAACTAGAGACTCCACAACTCGAAACTCCACAACTCAAAACTCCACAACTTGAAACTCCACAACTAGAAACTCCATAACTTGAGACTCCACAACTAGAAACTCCACAACTTGAAGTTCCACAACTAGAAACTCCAACACTAGCAACTCCACAACAAGAAACTCCACAACTCGAAACTCCACAACTGGAAACTCCACAACTGGAAACTCCACAACTAGACCCTCCACAACTAAAAACTCTACAACTAGAAAGTTCTAAACTAGAGACTCCACAACTAGAGACTACAACTAGAGACTTCAAAATAGAAACTCAACAACTAGAAAGTCCACAACTTGAAACTCCACAACTAGAAACTCCACAACTAGAAACTCTACAACTAGAGACTCTTCAACTAGAGAATTTGCAACTAGAAACTCCAAAACTAGAAACTCCACAACTAGAAACTCCACAACTCGAAACTCCACAACTCAAAACTCCACAACTTCAAACTCCACAACTAGACACTCCACAACTAAAAACTCTACAACTAGAAACTCCTAAACTAGAGACTCCATAACTAGAGATTCCACAACTAGAGACTTCAAAACTAGAAACTCAACAACTAGAAGCTCCACAACTAGAAACTCTAACACTAGCAACTCCACAACTAGAAACTCCGCAACTAGAGACTCCACAACTAGAAACTCCACAACTAGAGTCTCCACAACTTGAAACTCCACAACTAAAAACTCCGCAACCAGAAACTCCACAACTAGAAACTCCACAACTAGAAACTCCGCAACTAGAGACTCCACAACTAGAAACTCTACAACTAGAAATTCCACATCTAGAGACCTTGCAACTAGAAACTCCGCAGCTAGAAACTCCACAACTAGAAACTCCGCAACTAGAAACTCCACAACTAGAAACTCCACAACTAGAAACTCCACATCTCGAAACTCCACTACTAGATACTCCACAACTGGAAACTCGACAACTAGAAACTCCACATCTAGAGACTCCACAACTTGAAACTCCACAACTAGAGACTCTGCAACTAGAAACTCAATACTTGAGACTCCGCAACTCAACAACTAGAAACTCCACAACTGGAAACTCCACAACTAGATACTTCACAACTGGAAACTCCACAACTAGAGACTCTGCAACTAGAAACTCAATACTTGAGACTCCGCAACTCTACAACTAGAAACTCCTAAACTAGAAACTCCACAACTTGAGACAACGCAACTAGAAACTCCACAACTTGAAAATCCACAACTAGAAACTCCACAACTAGAAACTCTTCAACTAGAGACTCCACAACTCGAAACTCCACAACTCAAAACTCCACAACTTGAAACTCCACAACTAGAAACTCCATAACTTGTGACTCCACAACTAGAAACTCCACAACTTGAAGTTCCACAACTAGAAACTCCAACACTAGCAACTCCACAACAAGAAACTCCACAACTCGAAACTCCACAACTGGAAACTCCACAACTAGACCCTCCACAACTAAAAACTCTACAACTAGAAAGTTCTAAACTAGAGAGTCCACAACTAGAGACTACAACTAGAGACTTCAAAATAGAAACTCAACAACTAGAAAGTCCACAACTTGAAACTCCACAACTAGAAACTCCACAACTAGAAACTCTACAACTAGAGACTCTTCAACTAGAGAATTTGCAACTAGAAACTCCAAAACTAGACACTCCACAACTAGAAACTCCACAACTCGAAACTCCACAACTCAAAACTCCACAACTTGAAACTCCACAACTAGACACTCCACAACTAAAAACTCTACAACTAGAAACACCTAAACTAGAGACTCCATAACTAGAGATTCCACAACTAGAGACTTCAAAACTAGAAACTCAACAACTAGAAGCTCCACAACTAAAAACTCTACAACAAGAAATTCCACAACTTGAGACTCCGCCACCTTAAATTCCACAACCCTAGACTCCACAACTAAAAACTCCACGACTAGAAACTCCACAACTAGAAACTCCATAACTAGAACCTCCACAACCAGAGACTCCGCAACTAGAATCTCTGCAACTAGAAACTCCACAACCTGAAACTCCACAACTAGAAACTCTAACACTAGCAACTCCACAACTAGAAACTCCGCAACTAGAGACTCCACAACTAGAAACTCCACAACTAGAGTCTCCACAACTTGACACTCCACAACTAAAAACTCCGCAACCAGAAACTCCACAACTAGAAACTCCACAACTAGAAACTCCGCAACTAGAGACTCCACAACTAGAAACTCTACAACTAGAAATTCCACATCTAGAGACCTTGCAACTAGAAACTCCGCAGCTAGAAACTCCACAACTAGAAAATCTACAACTAGAAACTCCGCAACTAGAGACTCCACAACTAGAAACTCCACAACTAGAAACTCCACAACTACCAACTCCACAAATACAGACTCGGCAACTAGAAATTCCATATCTAGAAACTCCACAGCTAGAAACTGAAAAACTAGAGACTTCACAACTTGAAACTCAACAACTAAGAACTCCACAACTAAAAACTCCACAACTGGAAACTCCACAACTTGAGACTCCGCAACTTGAAAGTTCACAACTAGAAACTCCGCTATTAAAAACTCCGCAACTAGAAACTCCGCAACTAGAAACTCCACAACTTAAAACTCCACAACTAGATACTCCACAACTGGAAACTCCACAACTAGATACTTCACAACTGGAAACTCCACAACTAGATACTCCACAACTAAAAACTCCACAACTAGACACTCCACAACTCGAAACTCCACAACTAGAATCTCCACAACTAAAAACTCCACAACCAGAGACTCCGCAACTTCACAACTAGAAACTCCACAACTGGAAACTGCACATATATATACTCTGCAACTAGAAACTCCACAACTAGAAACTCCGCAACTAGAGACTCCACAACTAGAAACTCCACAACTAGAGTCTCCACAACTTGAAACTCCACAACTAAAAACTCCACAACCAGAAACTCCACAACTAGAAACTCCACAACTAGAAACTCCGCAACTAGAGGCTCCACAACTAGAAACTCTACAACTAGAAACCTCACACCCTTAAGTTCCGCAACTAGAAAATCCACAACTAGAGATTCCGCAACTAGAAACCACAACTAGAAACTCCACAACTCGAAACTCCACAATTCAGAACTCCACAATTCGAAACTCCACAACTCGAAACTCCAGAACTTCAAACTTCACAACTAGACACTCAAAAACTAAAAACTCTACAACTAGAAACTCCTAAACTAGAAACTCCACAACTTGAGACAACGCAACTAGAAACTCCACAACTTGAAACTCCACAACTAGAAACTCCACAACTAGAAACTCTTCAACTAGAGACTCCACAACTCGAAACTCCACAACTCAAAACTCCACAACTTGAAACTCCACAACTAGAAACTCCATAACTTGAGACTCCACAACTAGAAACTCCACAACTTGAAGTTCCACAACTAGAAACTCCAACACTAGCAACTCCACAACAAGAAACTCCACAACTCGAAACTCCACAACTGGAAACTCCACAACTGGAAACTCCACAACTAGACCCTCCACAACTAAAAACTCTACAACTAGAAAGTTCTAAACTAGAGACTCCACAACTAGAGACTACAACTAGAGACTTCAAACTAGAAACTCAACAACTAGAAAGTCCACAACTTGAAACTCCACAACTAGAAACTCCACAACTAGAAACTCTACAACTAGAGACTCTTCAACTAGAGAATTCGCAACTAGAAACTCCAAAACTAGAAACTCCACAACTAGAAACTCCACAACTCGAAACTCCACAACTCAACACTCCACAACTTGAAACTCCACAACTAGACACTCCACAACTAAAAACTCTACAACTAGAAACTCCTAAACTAGAGACTCCATAACTAGAGATTCCACAACTAGAGACTTCAAAACTAGAAACTCAACAACTAGAAGCTCCACAACTAAAAACTCTACAACTAGAAATTCCACAACTTGAGACTCCGCCACTTTAAATTCCACAACCCTAGACTCCACAACTAAAAACTCCACGACTAGAAAGTCCACAACTAGAAACTCCATAACTAGAACCTCCACAACCAGAGACTCCGCAACTAGAATCTCTGCAACTAGAAACTCCACAACCTGAAACTCCACAACTAGAAACTCCAACACTATCAACTCCACAACTAGAAACTCCGCAACTAGAGACTCCACAACTAGAAACTCCACAACTAGAGTCTCCACAACTTGAAACTCCACAACTAAAAACTCCGCAACCAGAAACTCCACAACTAGAAACTCCACAACTAGAAACTCCGCAACTAGAGACTCCACAACTAGAAACTCTACAACTAGAAATTCCACATCTAGAGACCTTGCAACTAGAAACTCCGCAGCTAGAAACTCCGCAACTAGAAACTCCACAACTAGAAACTCCACAACTAGAAACTCCACAACTTGAAACCTCACAGCCTTAAGTTCCGCAACTAGAAAATCCACAACTAGAGATTCCGCAACTAGAAACTCCACAACCAGAGACTCTGCAACTAGAAACTCCGCAGCTAGAAACTCCACAAATAGAAACTCCGCAACTAGAAACTCCACAGCTAGTAACTCCGCAACTAGAAACTCCACAAGTAGAAACTCCACAACTAGATACTCCACAACTGGAAACTCCACAACTAGAAACTTCACAACTAGAGACTCCGCAACTAGAAACTCCACAACTGGAAATTCCACAACTAGATACTCCACAACTGGAAACTCCACAACTAGAAACTCCACAACTAGACTCCACAACTTGAAACTCCACAACTAGAGACTTCGCAACCAGAAACTCCACAACTAGAGACTCCGCAACTCCACAACTAGAAACTCCACAACTGGAAACTCCACAACTAGATACTCCGCAACTAGAAACTCCACCACTAGAGACTCCACAACTTGAAACTCCACAACTTTAAACTCCACAACTTGAGACTCCACAACTAAAAACTCCACAACTTGAAACTCCAAAATTAGAAACTCCACAACCAGAAACTCCACAACTAGAAACTCCACAACTAAAAACTCCACAACAGGAAACTCCACAACAAGAAACTCCACAACTAGAGACTCCACAACTAGAAACTCCACAACTTGAAACCTCACAACTTTAGGTTCCGCAACTAGAAAATCCACAGCTAGAGATTCCGCAACTAGAAACTCCACAACTAGAAACTCCACAACTCAAAACTCCAACACTAGAAACTCCAAAACTCGAAACTCCACAACTAGAGACTCCGCAACTAGAAACTCCACAACCAGAGACTCTGCAACTAGAAACTCCGCAGCTATAAACTGCACAAATAGAAACTCCACTACTAGATACTCCACAACTGAAAACTCGGCAACTAGAAACTCCACAACTAGAGACTCCACAACTTTAAACTCCACAACTAGAGACTCTGCAACTAGAAACTCCACAACTAGAGACTCCGCAACTCCACAACTCAAAACTCCACAAATGGAAACTCCACAACTAGACACTCCACAACTAAAAACTCTTCAACTAGAAATTCTATAACTAGAAACTCCACAGCTAGAAACTGCAAAACTAGAGACTTCACAACTAGAAACTCAACAACTAAAAACTCCACAACTAAAAACTCCACAACTGGAAACTCCACAACTTGAGACTCCGCAACTTGAAACTTCACAACTAGAAACTCCGCTATTAAAAACTCCGCAACTAGAAACTCCGCAACTAGAAACTCCACAACTTTAAACTCCACAACTAGATACTTCACAACTGGAAACTCCACAACTAGATACTTCACAACTGGAAACTCCACAACTAGATACTCCACAACTGAAAACTCCACAACTAGAAACTCCACAACTAGAGACTCCACAACTCGAAACTCCACAACTAGAGTCTCCACAACTAAAAACTCCACAACAAGAGACTCCGCAACTTCACAACTAGAAACTCCACAACTGGAAACTGCACATATAGATACTCTGCAACTAGAAACTCCACAACTAGAGACTCCACAACTTGAAACTCCACAACTTTAAACTCCACAACTTGAGACTCCACAACTAGAAACTCCACAACTAGGGACTCCACAACTGGAAACTCCACTACTAGATACTCCACAACTGGAAACTCGGCAACTAGAAACTCCACAACTAGAGACTCCACAACTTGAAACTCCACAACTAGAGACTCTGCAACTAGAAACTCCACAACTCGAAACTCCACAACTGGAAACTCCACAACTAGACACTCCACAACAAAAAACTCTTCAACTAGAAACTCCTAAACTAGAGACTCCACAACTAGAGAATCTACAACTAGAGACTTCAAACTAGAAACTCAACAACTAGAAACTCCACAGCTTGAGACTCCGCAACTTGAAACTCCACAACTAGAAACTCCGCAACTAGAAACTCCACAACTAGGGACTCCACAACTAGAAACTCCACAACTAGAAACTCCACATCTCGAAACTCCACTACTAGATACTCCACAACTGGAAACTCGACAACTAGAAACTCCACATCTAGAGACTCCACAACTTGAAACTCCACAACTAGAGACTCTGCAACTAGAAACTCAATACTTGAGACTCCGCAACTCAACAACTAGAAACTCCACAACTGGAAACTCCACAACTAGATACTTCACAACTGGAAACTCCACAACTAGATACTCCACAACTAAAAACTCCACAACGAGACACTCCACAACTAGAAACTCCACAACTAGAATCTCCACAACTAAAAACTCCACAACCAGAGACTCCGCAACTTCACAACTAGAAACTCCACAACTGGAAACTGCACATATATATACTCTGCAACTAGAAACTCCACAACTAGAAACTCCGCAACTAGAGACTCCACAACTAGAAACTCCACAACTAGAGTCTCCACAACTTGAAACTCCACAACTAAAAACTCCACAACCAGAAACTCCACAACTAGAAAGTCCACAACTAGAAACTCCGCAACTAGAGGCTCCACAACTAGAAACTCTACAACTAGAAATTCCACATTTAGAGACCTTGCAACTAGAAACTCCGCAGCTAGAAACACCACAACTAGAAACTCCGCAACTAGAAACTCCACAACTAGAAACTCCACAACTTGAAACCTCACAGCCTTAAGTTCCGCAACTAGAAAATCCACAACTAGAGATTCCGCAACTAGAAACTCCACAACTAGAAACTCCACAACTCGAAACTCCACAATTCAAAACTCCACAATTCGAAACTCCACAACTCGAAACTCCAGAACTTCAAACTTCACAACTAGACACTCAAAAACTAAAAACTCTACAACTAGAAACTCCTAAACTAGAAACTCCACAACTTGAGACAACGCAACTAGAAACTCCACAACTTGAAACTCCACAACTAGAAACTCCACAACTAGAAACTCTTCAACTAGAGACTCCACAACTCGAAACTCCACAACTCAAAACTCCAAAACTTGAAACTCCACAACTAGAAACTCCATAACTTGAGACTCCACAACTAGAAACTCCACAACTTGAAGTTCCACAACTAGAAACTCCAACACTAGCAACTCCACAACAAGAAACTCCACAACTCGAAACTCCACAACTGGAAACTCCACAACTGGAAACTCCACAACTAGACCCTCCACAACTAAAAACTCTACAACTAGAAAGTTCTAAACTAGAGACTCCACAACTAGAGACTACAACTAGAGACTTCAAACTAGAAACTCAACAACTAGAAAGTCCACAACTTGAAACTCCACAACTAGAAACTCCACAACTAGAAACTCTACAACTAGAGACTCTTCAACTAGAGAATTCGCAACTAGAAACTCCAAAACTAGAAACTCCACAACTAGAAACTCCACAACTCGAAACTCCACAACTCAACACTCCACAACTTGAAACTCCACAACTAGACACTCCACAACTAAAAACTCTACAACTAGAAACTCCTAAACTTGAGACTCCATAACTAGAGATTCCACAACTAGAGACTTCAAAACTAGAAACTCAACAACTAGAAGCTCCACAACTAAAAACTCTACAACTAGAAATTCCACAACTTGAGACTCCGCCACTTTAAATTCCACAACCCTAGACTCCACAACTAAAAACTCCACGACTAGAAACTCCACAACTAGAAACTCCATAACTAGAACCTCCACAACCAGAGCCTCCGCAACTAGAATCTCTGCAACTAGAAACTCCACAACCTGAAACTCCACAACTAGAAACTCCAACACTAGCAACTCCACAACTAGAAACTCCGCAACTAGAGACTCCACAACTAGAAACTCCACAACTAGAGTCTCCACAACTTGAAACTCCACAACTAAAAATTCCGCAACCAGAAACTCCACAACTAGAAACTCCACAACTAGAAACTCCGCAATTAGAGACTCCACAACTAGAAACTCTACAACTAGAAATTCCACATCTAGAGACCTTGCAACTAGAAACTCCGCAGCTAGAAACTCCACAACTAGAAACTCCGCAACTAGAAACTCCACAACTAGAAACTCCACAACTAGAAACTCCACAACTTGAAACCTCACAGCCTTAAGTTCCGCAACTAGAAAATCCACAACTAGAAATTCCGCAACTAGAAACTCCACAACCAGAGACTCTGCAACTAGAAACTCCGCAGCTAGAAACTCCACAAATAGAAACTCCGCAACTAGAAACTCCACAGCTAGAAACTCCGCAACTAGAAACTCCACAACTAGATACTCCACAACTGGAAACTCCACAACTGGAAACTCCACAACTAGAAACTTCACAACTAGAGACTCCGCAACTAGAAACTCCACAACTGGAAATTCCACAACTAGATACTCTACAACTGGAAACTCCACAACTAGAAACTCCACAACTACACTCCACAACTTGAAACTCCACAACTAGAGACTCCGCAACCAGAAACTCCACAACTAGAGACTCCGCAACTCCACAACTAGAAACTCCACAACTGGAAACTCCACAACTAGATACTCCGCAACTAGAAACTCCACCACTAGAGACTCCACAACTTGAAACTCCACAACTTTAAACTCCACAACTTGAGACTCCACAACTAAAAACTCCACAACTTGAAACTCCAAAATTAGAAACTCCACAACCAGAAACTCCACAACTAGAAACTCCACAACTAAAAACTCCACAACAGGAAACTCCACAACAAGAAACTCCACAACTAGAGACTCCACAACTAGAAACTCCACAACTTGAAACCTCACAACTTTAGGTTCCGCAACTAGAAAATCCACAGCTAGAGATTCCACAACTAGAAACTCCACAACTAGAAACTCCACAACTCAAAACTCCAACACTAGAAACTCCAAAACTCGAAACTCCAAAACTAGAGACTCCGCAACTAGAAACTCCACAACCAGAGACTCTGCAACTAGAAACTCCGCAGCTAGAAACTGCACAAATAGAAACTCCACTACTAGATACTCCAACTCTGAAAACTCGGCAACTAGAAACTCCACAACTAGAGACTCCACAACTTGAAACTCCACAACTAGAGACTCTGCAACTAGAAACTCCACAACTAGAGACTCCGCAACTCCACAACTCGAAACTCCACAACTGGAAACTCCACAACTAGACACTCCACAACTAAAAACTCTTCAACTAGAAATTCCATAACTAGAAACTCCACAGCTAGAAACTGCAAAACTAGAGACTTCACAACTAGAAACTCAACAACTAAAAACTCCACAACTAAAAACTCCACAACTGGAAACTCCACAACTTGAGACTCCACAACTTGAAACTTCACAACTAGAAACTCCGCTATTAAAAACTCCGCAACTAGAAACTCCGCAACTAGAAACTCCACAACTTAAAACTCCACAACTAGATACTTCACAACTGGAAACTCCACAACTAGATACTCCACAACTGAAAACTCCACAACTAGAAACTCCACAACTAGAGACTCCACAACTCGAAACTCCACAACTAGAATCTCCACAACTAAAAACTCCACAACCAGAGACTCCGCAACTTTCAACTAGAAACTCCACAACTGGAAACTGCACATATAGATACTCTGCAACTAGAAACTCCACAACTAGAGACTTCACAACTTGAAACTCCACAACTTTAAACTCCACAACTTGAGACTCCACAACTAGAAACTCCACAACTAGGGACTCCACAACTGGAAACTCCACTACTAGATACTCCACAACTGGAAACTCGGCAACTAGAAACTCCACAACTAGAGACTCCACAACTTGAAACTCCACAACTAGAGACTCTGCAACTAGAAACTCCACAACTCGAAACTTCACAACTGGAAACTCCACAACTAGACACTCCACAACAAAAAACTCTTCAACTAGAAACTCCTAAACTAGAGACTCCACAACTAGAGAATCTACAACTAGAGACTTCAAACTAGAAACTCAACAACTAGAAACTCCACAGCTTGAGACTCCGCAACTTGAAACTCCACAACTAGAAACTCCGCAACTAGAAACTCCACAACTAGGGACTCCACAACTAGAAACTCCACAACTAGAAACTCCACATCTCGAAACTCCACTACTAGATACTCCACAACTGGAAACTCGACAACTAGAAACTCCACATCTAGAGACTCCACAACTTGAAACTCCACAACTAGAGACTCTGCAACTAGAAACTCAATACTTGAGACTCCGCAACTCAACAACTAGAAACTCCACAACTGGAAAATCCACAACTAGATACTCCACAACTAGAAAATCTACAACTAGAAACTCCACAACTATAGACTCCACAACTTGAAACTCCACAAGTTTAAACTCCACAACTTGAGACTCCACAACTAGAAACTCCACAACTAGAAACTCCACAACTTGAAACTCCTCAACTAGAAACTCCAAAACCAGAAACTCCACAACTTGAAACTCCGCAACTAGAAACTCCGCAACTAGAGACTCCACAACTAGAAACTCCACAACTAGAAACTCCACAACTTCAAACTCCACAAATACAGACTCGGCAACTAGAAATTCCATATCTAGAAACTCCACAGCTAGAAACTGAAAAACTAGAGACTTCACAACTAGAAACTCAACAACTAAAAACTCCACAACTAAAAACTCCACAACTGGAAACTCCACAACTTGAGACTCCGCAACTTGAAACTTCACAACTAGAAACTCCGCTATTAAAAACTCCGCAACTAGAAACTCCGCAACTAGAAACTCCACAACTTAAAACTCCACAACTAGATACTCCGCAACTTGAAACTTCACAACTAGAAACTGCGCTATTAAAAACTCCGCAACTAGAAACTCCGCAACTAGAAACTCCGCAACTTAAAACTCTACAACTAGAAACTCGTAAACCAGAGACTCCATAACTAGAGACTCCACAACTAGAGACTTCAAAACTAGAAACTCAACAACTAGAAGCTCCACAACTAAAACTCTACAACTAGAAATTCCACAACTTGAGACTCCGCCACTTTACACTCCACAACCCTAGACTCCACAACTAAAAACTCCACGACTAGAAACTCCACAACTAGAAACTCCATAACTAGAACCTCGAAAACCAGAGACTCCGCAACTACAATCTCTGCAACTAGAAACTCCAACACTAGCAACTCCACAACTAGAAACTCCGCAACTAGAGACTCCACAACTAGAAACTCCTCGACTAGAGTCTCCACAACTTGAAACTCCACAACTAAAAACTCCACAACCAGGAACTCCACAACTAGAAACTCCACAACTAGAAACTCCGCAACTAGAGACTCCAACACTAGAAACTCTACAACTAGAAATTCCACATCTAGAGACCTTGCAACTAGAAACTCCACAGCTAGAAACACCACAACTAGAAACTCCGCAACTAGAAACTCCACAACTAGAAACTCCACAACTAGACACTCCACAACTAAAAACTCTTCAACTAGAAATTCCTAAACTAGAGACTCCACAACTAGAGAATCTACAACTAGAGACTTCAAACTAGAAACTCAAGCACTAGAAACTCCACAACTAAAAACTCAACAATTAGAAACTCCACAGCTTGAGACTCCGCAACTAGAAACTCCACAACTAGGGACTCCGCAACTAGAAACTCCAACTAGAAACTCCACAACTGGAAACTCCACTACTAGATACTCCACAACTGGAAATTCGGCAACTAGAAACTCCACAACTAGAGACTCCACAACTTGAAACTCCACAACTAAAGACTCTGCAACTAGAAACTCCACAACTCGAAACTCCACTACTGGAAACTCCACAACTAGACACTCCACAACAAAAAACTCTTCAACTAGAAAATCCTAAACTAGAGACTCCACAACTAGAGAATCTACAACTAGAGACTTGAAACTAGAAACTCCACAACTGGAAACTCCACAACTGAAAACTCAACAACTAGAAACTCCACAGCTTGAGACTCCGACACTTGAAACTCCACAACTAGAGACTCCGCAACTAGAAACTCCACAAGTAGGGACTCCACAACTAGAAACTCCACAACTAGAAACTCCACAACTCGAAACTCCACTACTAGATACTCCACAACTTGAAACTCCACTTAGAGACACTGCAACTAGAAACTCAACAATAGAGACTCCGCAACTCAACAACTAGAAACTCCACAACTGGAAAATCTACAACAAGATACTCCACAACTAGAAAATCTACAACTAGAAACTCCGCAACTAGAGACTCCACAACTAGAAACTCCACAACTACAAACTCCACAACTACAAACTCCACAAATACAGACTCGGCAACTAGAAATTCCATATCTAGAAACTCCACAGCTAGAAACTGAAAAACTAGAGACTTCACAACTAGAAACTCAACAACTAAAAACTCCACAACTAAAAACTCCACAACTGGAAACTCCACAACTTGAGACTCCGCAACTTGAAACTTCACAACTAGAAACTCCGCTATTAAAAACTCCGCAACTAGAAACTCCGCAACTAGAAACTCCACAACTTAAAACTCCACAACTAGATACTCCACAACTGGAAACTCCACAACTAGATACTTCACAACTGGAAACTCCACAACTAGATACTCCACAACTAAAAACTTCACAACTAGACACTCCACAACTCGAAACTCCACAACTAGAATCTCCACAACTAAAAACTCCACAACCAGAGACTCCGCAACTTCACAACTAGAAACTCCACAACTGGAAACTGCACATATATATACTCTGCAACTAGAAACTCCACAACTAGAAACTCCGCAACTAGAGACTCCACAACTAGAAACTCCACAACTAGAGTCTCCACAACTTGAAACTCCACAACTAAAAACTCCACAACCAGAAACTCCACAACTAGAAACTCCACAACTAGAAACTCCGCAACTAGAGGCTCCACAACTAGAAACTCTACAACTAGAAATTCCACATTTAGAGACCTTGCAACTAGAAACTCCACAGCTAGAAACACCACAACTAGAAACTCCGCAACTAGAAACTCCACAACTAGAAACTCCACAACTAGAAACTCCACAACTTGAAACCTCACAGCCTTAAGTTCCGCAACTAGAAAATCCACAACTAGAGATTCCGCAACTAGAAACTCCACAACTAGAAACTCCACAACTCGAAACTCCACAATTCAAAACTCCACAATTCGAAACTCCACAACTCGAAACTCCAGAACTTCAAACTTCACAACTAGACACTCAAAAACTAAAAACTCTACAACTAGAAACTCCTAAACTAGAAACTCCAGAACTTGAGACAACGCAACTAGAAACTCCACAACTTGAAAATCCACAACTAGAAACTCCACAACTAGAAACTCTTCAACTAGAGACTCCACAACTCGAAACTCCACAACTCAAAACTCCACAACTTGAAACTCCACAACTAGAAACTCCATAACTTGAGACTCCACAACTAGAAACTCCACAACTTGAAGTTCCACAACTAGAAACTCCAACACTAGCAACTCCACAACAAGAAACTCCACAACTCGAAACTCCACAACTGGAAACTCCACAACTGGAAACTCCACAACTAGACCCTCCACAACTAAAAACTCTACAACTAGAAAGTTCTAAACTAGAGACTCCACAACTAGAGACTACAACTAGAGACTTCAAAATAGAAACTCAACAACTAGAAAGTCCACAACTTGAAACTCCACAACTAGAAACTCCACAACTAGAAACTCTACAACTAGAGACTCTTCAACTAGAGAATTTGCAACTAGAAACTCCAAAACTAGAAACTCCACAACTAGAAACTCCACAACTCGAAACTCCACAACTCAAAACTCCACAACTTCAAACTCCACAACTAGACACTCCACAACTAAAAACTCTACAACTAGAAACTCCTAAACTAGAGACTCCATAACTAGAGATTCCACAACTAGAGACTTCAAAACTAGAAACTCAACAACTAGAAGCTCCACAACTAAAAACTCTACAACAAGAAATTCCACAACTTGAGACTCCACCACTTTAAATTCCACAACCCTAGACTCCACAACTAAAAACTCCACGACTAGAAACTCCACAACTAGAAACTCCATAACTAGAACCTCCACAACCAGAGACTCCGCAACTAGAATCTCTGCAACTAGAAACTCCACAACCTGAAACTCCACAACTAGAAACTCTAACACTAGCAACTCCACAACTAGAAACTCCGCAACTAGAGACTCCACAACTAGAAACTCCACAACTAGAGTCTCCACAACTTGAAGCTCCACAACTAAAAACTCCGCAACCAGAAACTCCACAACTAGAAACTCCACAACTAGAAACTCCGCAACTAGAGACTCCACAACTAGAAACTCTACAACTAGAAATTCCACATCTAGAGACCTTGCAACTAGAAACTCCGCAGCTAGAAACTCCACAACTAGAAACTCCGCAACTAGAAACTCCACAACTAGAAACTCCACAACTAGAAACTCCACATCTCGAAACTCCACTACTAGATACTCCACAACTGGAAACTCGACAACTAGAAACTCCACATCTAGAGACTCCACAACTTGAAACTCCACAACTAGAGACTCTGCAACTAGAAACTCAATACTTGAGACTCCGCAACTCAACAACTAGAAACTCCACAACTGGAAACTCCACAACTAGATACTTCACAACTGGAAACTCCACAACTAGAGACTCTGCAACTAGAAACTCAATACTTGAGACGCCGCAACTCTACAACTAGAAACTCCTAAACTAGAAACTCCACAACTTGAGACAACGCAACTAGAAACTCCACAACTTGAAAATCCACAACTAGAAACTCCACAACTAGAAACTCTTCAACTAGAGACTCCACAACTCGAAACTCCACAACTCAAAACTCCACAACTTGAAACTCCACAACTAGAAACTCCATAACTTGAGACTCCACAACTAGAAACTCCACAACTTGAAGTTCCACAACTAGAAACTCCAACACTAGCAACTCCACAACAAGAAACTCCACAACTCGAAACTCCACAACTGGAAACTCCACAACTAGACCCTCCACAACTAAAAACTCTACAACTAGAAAGTTCTAAACTAGAGACTCCACAACTAGAGACTACAACTAGAGACTTCAAAATAGAAACTCAACAACTAGAAAGTCCACAACTTGAAACTCCACAACTAGAAACTCCACAACTAGAAACTCTACAACTAGATACTCTTCAACTAGAGAATTTGCAACTAGAAACTCCAAAACTAGACACTCCACAACTAGAAACTCCACAACTCGAAACTCCACAACTCAAAACTCCACAACTTGAAACTCCACAACTAGACACTCCACAACTAAAAACTCTACAACTAGAAACACCTAAACTAGAGACTCCATAACTAGAGATTCCACAACTAGAGACTTCAAAACTAGAAACTCAACAACTAGAAGCTCCACAACTAAAAACTCTACAACAAGAAATTCCACAACTTGAGACTCCGCCACCTTAAATTCCACAACCCTAGACTCCACAACTAAAAACTCCACGACTAGAAACTCCACAACTAGAAACTCCATAACTAGAACCTCCACAACCAGAGACTCCGCAACTAGAATCTCTGCAACTAGAAACTCCACAACCTGAAACTCCACAACTAGAAACTCTAACACTAGCAACTCCACAACTAGAAACTCCGCAACTAGAGACTCCACAACTAGAAACTCCACAACTAGAGTCTCCACACCTTGACACTCCACAACTAAAAACTCCGCAACCAGAAACTCCACAACTAGAAACTCCACAACTAGAAACTCCGCAACTAGAGACTCCACAACTAGAAACTCTACAACTAGAAATTCCACATCTAGAGACCTTGCAACTAGAAACTCCGCAGCTAGAAACTCCACAACTAGAAAATCTACAACTAGAAACTCCGCAACTAGAGACTCCACAACTAGAAACTCCACAACTAGAAACTCCACAACTACAAACTCCACAAATACAGACTCGGCAACTAGAAATTCCATATCTAGAAACTCCACAGCTAGAAACTGAAAAACTAGAGACTTCACAACTTGAAACTCAACAACTAAGAACTCCACAACTAAAAACTCCACAACTGGAAACTCCACAACTTGAGACTCCGCAACTTGAAAGTTCACAACTAGAAACTCCGCTATTAAAAACTCCGCAACTAGAAACTCCGCAACTAGAAACTCCACAACTTAAAACTCCACAACTAGATACTCCACAACTGGAAACTCCACAACTAGATACTTCACAACTGGAAACTCCACAACTAGATACTCCACAACTAAAAACTCCACAACTAGACACTCCACAACTCGAAACTCCACAACTAGAATCTCCACAACTAAAAACTCCACAACCAGAGACTCCGCAACTTCACAACTAGAAACTCCACAACTGGAAACTGCACATATATATACTCTGCAACTAGAAACTCCACAACTAGAAACTCCGCAACTAGAGACTCCACAACTAGAAACTCCACAACTAGAGTCTCCACAACTTGAAACTCCACAACTAAAAACTCCACAACCAGAAACTCCACAACTAGAAACTCCACAACTAGAAACTCCGCAACTAGAGGCTCCACAACTAGAAACTCTACAACTAGAAACCTCACACCCTTAAGTTCCGCAACTAGAAAATCCACAACTAGAGATTCCGCAACTAGAAACCACAACTAGAAACTCCACAACTCGAAACTCCACAATTCAGAACTCCACAATTCGAAACTCCACAACTCGAAACTCCAGAACTTCAAACTTCACAACTAGACACTCAAAAACTAAAAACTCTACAACTAGAAACTCCTAAACTAGAAACTCCACAACTTGAGACAACGCAACTAGAAACTCCACAACTTGAAACTCCACAACTAGAAACTCCACAACTAGAAACTCTTCAACTAGAGACTCCACAACTCGAAACTCCACAACTCAAAACTCCACAACTTGAAACTCCACAACTAGAAACTCCATAACTTGAGACTCCACAACTAGAAACTCCACAACTTGAAGTTCCACAACTAGAAACTCCAACACTAGCAACTCCACAACAAGAAACTCCACAACTCGAAACTCCACAACTGGAAACTCCACAACTGGAAACTCCACAACTAGACCCTCCACAACTAAAAACTCTACAACTAGAAAGTTCTAAACTAGAGACTCCACAACTAGAGACTACAACTAGAGACTTCAAACTAGAAACTCAACAACTAGAAAGTCCACAACTTGAAACTCCACAACTAGAAACTCCACAACTAGAAACTCTACAACTAGAGACTCTTCAACTAGAGAATTCGCAACTAGAAACTCCAAAACTAGAAACTCCACAACTAGAAACTCCACAACTCGAAACTCCACAACTCAACACTCCACAACTTGAAACTCCACAACTAGACACTCCACAACTAAAAACTCTACAACTAGAAACTCCTAAACTAGAGACTCCATAACTAGAGATTCCACAACTAGAGACTTCAAAACTAGAAACTCAACAACTAGAAGCTCCACAACTAAAAACTCTACAACTAGAAATTCCACAACTTGAGACTCCGCCACTTTAAATTCCACAACCCTAGACTCCACAACTAAAAACTCCACGACTAGAAAGTCCACAACTAGAAACTCCATAACTAGAACCTCCACAACCAGAGACTCCGCAACTAGAATCTCTGCAACTAGAAACTCCACAACCTGAAACTCCACAACTAGAAACTCCAACACTAGCAACTCCACAACTAGAAACTCCGCAACTAGAGACTCCACAACTAGAAACTCCACAACTAGAGTCTCCACAACTTGAAACTCCACAACTAAAAACTCCGCAACCAGAAACTCCACAACTAGAAACTCCACAACTAGAAACTCCGCAACTAGAGACTCCACAACTAGAAACTCTACAACTAGAAATTCCACATCTAGAGACCTTGCAACTAGAAACTCCGCAGCTAGAAACTCCGCAACTAGAAACTCCACAACTAGAAACTCCACAACTAGAAACTCCACAACTTGAAACCTCACAGCCTTAAGTTCCGCAACTAGAAAATCCACAACTAGAGATTCCGCAACTAGAAACTCCACAACCAGAGACTCTGCAACTAGAAACTCCGCAGCTAGAAACTCCACAAATAGAAACTCCGCAACTAGAAACTCCACAGCTAGTAACTCCGCAACTAGAAACTCCACAAGTAGAAACTCCACAACTAGATACTCCACAACTGGAAACTCCACAACTAGAAACTTCACAACTAGAGACTCCGCAACTAGAAACTCCACAACTGGAAATTCCACAACTAGATACTCCACAACTGGAAACTCCACAACTAGAAACTCCACAACTAGACTCCACAACTTGAAACTCCACAACTAGAGACTTCGCAACCAGAAACTCCACAACTAGAGACTCCGCAACTCCACAACTAGAAACTCCACAACTGGAAACTCCACAACTAGATACTCCGCAACTAGAAACTCCACCACTAGAGACTCCACAACTTGAAACTCCACAACTTTAAACTCCACAACTTGAAACTCCAAAATTAGAAACTCCACAACCAGAAACTCCACAACTAGAAACTCCACAACTAAAAACTCCACAACAGGAAACTCCACAACAAGAAACTCCACAACTAGAGACTCCACAACTAGAAACTCCACAACTTGAAACCTCACAACTTTAGGTTCCGCAACTAGAAAATCCACAGCTAGAGATTCCGCAACTAGAAACTCCACAACTAGAAACTCCACAACTCAAAACTCCAACACTAGAAACTCCAAAACTCGAAACTCCACAACTAGAGACTCCGCAACTAGAAACTCCACAACCAGAGACTCTGCAACTAGAAACTCCGCAGCTATAAACTGCACAAATAGAAACTCCACTACTAGATACTCCACAACTGAAAACTCGGCAACTAGAAACTCCACAACTAGAGACTCCACAACTTTAAACTCCACAACTAGAGACTCTGCAACTAGAAACTCCACAACTAGAGACTCCGCAACTCCACAACTCAAAACTCCACAACTGGAAACTCCACAACTAGACACTCCACAAATAAAAACTCTTCAACTAGAAATTCTATAACTAGAAACTCCACAGCTAGAAACTGCAAAACTAGAGACTTCACAACTAGAAACTCAACAACTAAAAACTCCACAACTAAAAACTCCACAACTGGAAACTCCACAACTTGAGACTCCGCAACTTGAAACTTCACAACTAGAAACTCCGCTATTAAAAACTCCGCAACTAGAAACTCCGCAACTAGAAACTCCACAACTTTAAACTCCACAACTAGATACTTCACAACTGGAAACTCCACAACTAGATACTTCACAACTGGAAACTCCACAACTAGATACTCCACAACTGAAAACTCCACAACTAGAAACTCCACAACTAGAGACTCCACAACTCGAAACTCCACAACTAGAGTCTCCACAACTAAAAACTCCACAACCAGAGACTCCGCAACTTCACAACTAGAAACTCCACAACTGGAAACTGCACATATAGATACTCTGCAACTAGAAACTCCACAACTAGAGACTCCACAACTTGAAACTCCACAACTTTAAACTCCACAACTTGAGACTCCACAACTAGAAACTCCACAACTAGGGACTCCACAACTGGAAACTCCACTACTAGATACTCCACAACTGGAAACTCGGCAACTAGAAACTCCACAACTAGAGACTCCACAACTTGAAACTCCACAACTAGAGACTCTGCAACTAGAAACTCCACAACTCGAAACTCCACAACTGGAAACTCCACAACTAGACACTCCACAACAAAAAACTCTTCAACTAGAAACTCCTAAACTAGAGACTCCACAACTAGAGAATCTACAACTAGAGACTTCAAACTAGAAACTCAACAACTAGAAACTCCACAGCTTGAGACTCCGCAACTTGAAACTCCACAACTAGAAACTCCGCAACTAGAAACTCCACAACTAGGGACTCCACAACTAGAAACTCCACAACTAGAAACTCCACATCTCGAAACTCCACTACTAGATACTCCACAACTGGAAACTCGACAACTAGAAACTCCACATCTAGAGACTCCACAACTTGAAACTCCACAACTAGAGACTCTGCAACTAGAAACTCAATACTTGAGACTCCGCAACTCAACAACTAGAAACTCCACAACTGGAAACTCCACAACTAGATACTTCACAACTGGAAACTCCACAACTAGATACTCCACAACTAAAAACTCCACAACGAGACACTCCACAACTAGAAACTCCACAACTAGAATCTCCACAACTAAAAACTCCACAACCAGAGACTCCGCAACTTCACAACTAGAAACTCCACAACTGGAAACTGCACATATATATACTCTGCAACTAGAAACTCCACAACTAGAAACTCCGCAACTAGAGACTCCACAACTAGAAACTCCACAACTAGAGTCTCCACAACTTGAAACTCCACAACTAAAAACTCCACAACCAGAAACTCCACAACTAGAAAGTCCACAACTAGAAACTCCGCAACTAGAGGCTCCACAACTAGAAACTCTACAACTAGAAATTCCACATTTAGAGACCTTGCAACTAGAAACTCCGCAGCTAGAAACACCACAACTAGAAACTCCGCAACTAGAAACTCCACAACTAGAAACTCCACAACTTGAAACCTCACAGCCTTAAGTTCCGCAACTAGAAAATCCACAACTAGAGATTCCGCAACTAGAAACTCCACAACTAGAAACTCCACAACTCGAAACTCCACAATTCAAAACTCCACAATTCGAAACTCCACAACTCGAAACTCCAGAACTTCAAACTTCACAACTAGACACTCAAAAACTAAAAACTCTACAACTAGAAACTCCTAAACTAGAAACTCCACAACTTGAGACAACGCAACTAGAAACTCCACAACTTGAAACTCCACAACTAGAAACTCCACAACTAGAAACTCTTCAACTAGAGACTCCACAACTCGAAACTCCACAACTCAAAACTCCAAAACTTGAAACTCCACAACTAGAAACTCCATAACTTGAGACTCCACAACTAGAAACTCCACAACTTGAAGTTCCACAACTAGAAACTCCAACACTAGCAACTCCACAACAAGAAACTCCACAACTCGAAACTCCACAACTGGAAACTCCACAACTGGAAACTCCACAACTAGACCCTCCACAACTAAAAACTCTACAACTAGAAAGTTCTAAACTAGAGACTCCACAACTAGAGACTACAACTAGAGACTTCAAACTAGAAACTCAACAACTAGAAAGTCCACAACTTGAAACTCCACAACTAGAAACTCCACAACTAGAAACTCTACAACTAGATGCTCCACAACTGGAAACTCCACAACGAGAAACTCCACAACTAGAGACTCCACAACTAAAAACTCTACAACTAGAAACTCCTAAACTAGAGACTCCATAACTAGAGACTCCACAACTAGAAACTCCGCAACTAGAAACTCCACAACTAGGGACTCCACAACTAGAAACTCCACAACTAGAAACTCCACATCTCGAAACTCCACTACTAGATACTCCACAACTGGAAACTCGACAACTAGAAACTCCACATCTAGAGACTCCACAACTTGAAACTCCACAACTAGAGACTCTGCAACTAGAAACTCAATACTTGAGACTCCGCAACTCAACAACTAGAAACTCCACAACTGGAAACTCCACAACTAGATACTTCACAACTGGAAACTCCACAACTAGATACTCCACAACTAAAAACTCCACAACGAGACACTCCACAACTAGAAACTCCACAACTAGAATCTCCACAACTAAAAACTCCACAACCAGAGACTCCGCAACTTCACAACTAGAAACTCCACAACTGGAAACTGCACATATATATACTCTGCAACTAGAAACTCCACAACTAGAAACTCCGCAACTAGAGACTCCACAACTAGAAACTCCACAACTAGAGTCTCCACAACTTGAAACTCCACAACTAAAAACTCCACAACCAGAAACTCCACAACTAGAAAGTCCACAACTAGAAACTCCGCAACTAGAGGCTCCACAACTAGAAACTCTACAACTAGAAATTCCACATTTAGAGACCTTGCAACTAGAAACTCCGCAGCTAGAAACACCACAACTAGAAACTCCGCAACTAGAAACTCCACAACTAGAAACTCCACAACTTGAAACCTCACAGCCTTAAGTTCCGCAACTAGAAAATCCACAACTAGAGATTCCGCAACTAGAAACTCCACAACTAGAAACTCCACAACTCGAAACTCCACAATTCAAAACTCCACAATTCGAAACTCCACAACTCGAAACTCCAGAACTTCAAACTTCACAACTAGACACTCAAAAACTAAAAACTCTACAACTAGAAACTCCTAAACTAGAAACTCCACAACTTGAGACAACGCAACTAGAAACTCCACAACTTGAAACTCCACAACTAGAAACTCCACAACTAGAAACTCTTCAACTAGAGACTCCACAACTCGAAACTCCACAACTCAAAACTCCAAAACTTGAAACTCCACAACTAGAAACTCCATAACTTGAGACTCCACAACTAGAAACTCCACAACTTGAAGTTCCACAACTAGAAACTCCAACACTAGCAACTCCACAACAAGAAACTCCACAACTCGAAACTCCACAACTGGAAACTCCACAACTGGAAACTCCACAACTAGACCCTCCACAACTAAAAACTCTACAACTAGAAAGTTCTAAACTAGAGACTCCACAACTAGAGACTACAACTAGAGACTTCAAACTAGAAACTCAACAACTAGAAAGTCCACAACTTGAAACTCCACAACTAGAAACTCCACAACTAGAAACTCTACAACTAGAGACTCTTCAACTAGAGAATTCGCAACTAGAAACTCCAAAACTAGAAACTCCACAACTAGAAACTCCACAACTCGAAACTCCACAACTCAACACTCCACAACTTGAAACTCCACAACTAGACACTCCACAACTAAAAACTCTACAACTAGAAACTCCTAAACTTGAGACTCCATAACTAGAGATTCCACAACTAGAGACTTCAAAACTAGAAACTCAACAACTAGAAGCTCCACAACTAAAAACTCTACAACTAGAAATTCCACAACTTGAGACTCCGCCACTTTAAATTCCACAACCCTAGACTCCACAACTAAAAACTCCACGACTAGAAACTCCACAACTAGAAACTCCATAACTAGAACCTCCACAACCAGAGCCTCCGCAACTAGAATCTCTGCAACTAGAAACTCCACAACCTGAAACTCCACAACTAGAAACTCCAACACTAGCAACTCCACAACTAGAAACTCCGCAACTAGAGACTCCACAACTAGAAACTCCACAACTAGAGTCTCCACAACTTGAAACTCCACAACTAAAAATTCCGCAACCAGAAACTCCACAACTAGAAACTCCACAACTAGAAACTCCGCAATTAGAGACTCCACAACTAGAAACTCTACAACTAGAAATTCCACATCTAGAGACCTTGCAACTAGAAACTCCGCAGCTAGAAACTCCACAACTAGAAACTCCGCAACTAGAAACTCCACAACTAGAAACTCCACAACTAGAAACTCCACAACTTGAAACCTCACAGCCTTAAGTTCCGCAACTAGAAAATCCACAACTAGAAATTCCGCAACTAGAAACTCCACAACCAGAGACTCTGCAACTAGAAACTCCGCAGCTAGAAACTCCACAAATAGAAACTCCGCAACTAGAAACTCCACAGCTAGAAACTCCGCAACTAGAAACTCCACAAGTAGAAACTCCACAACTAGATACTCCACAACTGGAAACTCCACAACTAGAAACTTCACAACTAGAGACTCCGCAACTAGAAACTCCACAACTGGAAATTCCACAACTAGATACTCTACAACTGGAAACTCCACAACTAGAAACTCCACAACTAGACTCCACAACTTGAAACTCCACAACTAGAGACTCCGCAACCAGAAACTCCACAACTAGAGACTCCGCAACTCCACAACTAGAAACTCCACAACTGGAAACTCCACAACTAGATACTCCGCAACTAGAAACTCCACCACTAGAGACTCCACAACTTGAAACTCCACAACTTTAAACTCCACAACTTGAGACTCCACAACTAAAAACTCCACAACTTGAAACTCCAAAATTAGAAACTCCACAACCAGAAACTCCACAACTAGAAACTCCACAACTAAAAACTCCACAACAGGAAACTCCACAACAAGAAACTCCACAACTAGAGACTCCACAACTAGAAACTCCACAACTTGAAACCTCACAACTTTAGGTTCCGCAACTAGAAAATCCACAGCTAGATATTCCACAACTAGAAACTCCACAACTAGAAACTCCACAACTCAAAACTCCAACACTAGAAACTCCAAAACTCGAAACTCCACAACTAGAGACTCCGCAACTAGAAACTCCACAACCAGAGACTCTGCAACTAGAAACTCCGCAGCTAGAAACTGCACAAATAGAAACTCCACTACTAGATACTCCAACTCTGAAAACTCGGCAACTAGAAACTCCACAACTAGAGACTCCACAACTTGAAACTCCACAACTAGAGACTCTGCAACTAGAAACTCCACAACTAGAGACTCCGCAACTCCACAACTCGAAACTCCACAACTGGAAACTCCACAACTAGACACTCCACAACTAAAAACTCTTCAACTAGAAATTCCATAACTAGAAACTCCACAGCTAGAAACTGCAAAACTAGAGACTTCACAACTAGAAACTCAACAACTAAAAACTCCACAACTAAAAACTCCACAACTGGAAACTCCACAACTTGAGACTCCACAACTTGAAACTTCACAACTAGAAACTCCGCTATTAAAAATTCCGCAACTAGAAACTCCGCAACTAGAAACTCCACAACTTAAAACTCCACAACTAGATACTTCACAACTGGAAACTCCACAACTAGATACTCCACAACTGAAAACTCCACAACTAGAAACTCCACAACTAGAGACTCCACAACTCGAAACTCCACAACTAGAATCTCCACAACTAAAAACTCCACAACCAGAGACTCCGCAACTTCACAACTAGAAACTCCACAACTGGAAACTGCACATATAGATACTCTGCAACTAGAAACTCCACAACTAGAGACTCCGCAACTTGAAACTCCACAACTTTAAACTCCACAACTTGAGACTCCACAACTAGAAACTCCACAACTAGAGACTCCACAACTGGAAACTCCACTACTAGATACTCCACAACTGGCAACTCGGCAACTAGAAACTCCACAACTAGAGACTCCACAACTTGAAACTCCACAACTAGAGACTCTGCAACTAGAAACTCCACAACTCGAAACTTCACAACTGGAAACTCCACAACTAGACACTCCACAACAAAAAACTCTTCAACTAGAAACTCCTAAACTAGAGACTCCACAACTAGAGAATCTACAACTAGAGACTTCAAACTAGAAACTCAACAACTAGAAACTCCACAGCTTGAGACTCCGCAACTTGAAACTCCACAACTAGAAACTCCGCAACTAGAAACTCCACAACTAGGGACTCCACAACTAGAAACTCCACAACTAGAAACTCCACATCTCGAAACTCCACTACTATATACTCCACAACTGGAAACTCGACAACTAGAAACTCCACATCTAGAGACTCCACAACTTGAAACTCCACAACTAGAGACTCTGCAACTAGAAACTCAATACTTGAGACTCCGCAACTCAACAACTAGAAACTCTACAACTGGAAAATCCACAACTAGATACTCCACAACTAGAAAATCTACAACTAGAAACTCCACAACTATAGACTCCACAACTTGAAACTCCACAAGTTTAAACTCCACAACTTGAGACTCCACAACTAGAAACTCCACAACTAGAAACTCCACAACTTGAAACTCCTCAACTAGAAACTCCAAAACCAGAAACTCCACAACTAGAAACTCCGCAACTAGAGACTCCACAACTTCAAACTTCACAACTAGACACTCAAAAACTAAAAACTCCACAACTAGAAACTCCACAACTAGAAACTCCACAACTTCAAACTCCACAAGTACAGACTCGGCAACTAGAAATTCCATATCTAGAAACTCCACAACTAGAAACTGCAAAACTAGAGACTTCACAACTAGAAACTCAACAACTAGAAACTCCACAACTAAAAACTCCACAACTGGAAACTCCACAACTTGAGACTCCGCAACTTGAAAGTTCACAACTAGAAACTCCGCTATTAAAAACTCCGCAACTAGAAACTCCGCAACTAGAAACTCCACAACTTAAAACTCCACAACTAGATACTCCACAACTGGAAACTCCACAACTAGATACTTCACAACTGGAAACTCCACAACTAGATACTCCACAACTAAAAACTCCACAACTAGACACTACACAACTCGAAACTCCACAACTAGAATCTCCACAACTAAAAACTCCACAACCAGAGACTCCGCAACTTCACAACTAGAAACTCCACAACTGGAAACTGCACATATATATACTCTGCAACTAGAAACTCCACAACTAGAAACTCCGCAACTAGAGACTCCACAACTAGAAACTCCACAACTAGAGTCTCCACAACTTGAAACTCCACAACTAAAAACTCCACAACCAGAAACTCCACAACTAGAAACTCCACAACTAGAAACTCCGCAACTAGAGGCTCCACAACTAGAAACTCTACAACTAGAAACCTCACACCCTTAAGTTCCGCAACTAGAAAATCCACAACTAGAGATTCCGCAACTAGAAACCACAACTAGAAACTCCACAACTCGAAACTCCACAATTCAGAACTCCACAATTCGAAACTCCACAACTCGAAACTCCAGAACTTCAAACTTCACAACTAGACACTCAAAAACTAAAAACTCTACAACTAGAAACTCCTAAACTAGAAACTCCACAACTTGAGACAACGCAACTAGAAACTCCACAACTTGAAACTCCACAACTAGAAACTCCACAACTAGAAACTCTTCAACTAGAGACTCCACAACTCGAAACTCCACAACTCAAAACTCCACAACTTGAAACTCCACAACTAGAAACTCCATAACTTGAGACTCCACAACTAGAAACTCCACAACTTGAAGTTCCACAACTAGAAACTCCAACACTAGCAACTCCACAACAAGAAACTCCACAACTCGAAACTCCACAACTGGAAACTCCACAACTGGAAACTCCACAACTAGACCCTCCACAACTAAAAACTCTACAACTAGAAAGTTCTAAACTAGAGACTCCACAACTAGAGACTACAACTAGAGACTTCAAACTAGAAACTCAACAACTACAATGTCCACAACTTGAAACTCCACAACTAGAAACTCCACAACTAGAAACTCTACAACTAGAGACTCTTCAACTAGAGAATTCGCAACTAGAAACTCCAAAACTAGAAACTCCACAACTAGAAACTCCACAACTCGAAACTCCACAACTCAACACTCCACAACTTGAAACTCCACAACTAGACACTCCACAACTAAAAACTCTACAACTAGAAACTCCTAAACTAGAGACTCCATAACTAGAGATTCCACAACTAGAGACTTCAAAACTAGAAACTCAACAACTAGAAGCTCCACAACTAAAACTCTACAACTAGAAATTCCACAACTTGAGACTCCGCCACTTTAAATTCCACAACCCTAGACTCCACAACTAAAAACTCCACGACTAGAAAGTCCACAACTAGAAACTCCATAACTAGAACCTCCACAACCAGAGACTCCGCAACTAGAATCTCTGCAACTAGAAACTCCACAACCTGAAACTCCACAACTAGAAACTCCAACACTAGCAACTCCACAACTAGAAACTCCGCAACTAGAGACTCCACAACTAGAAACTCCACAACTAGAGTCTCCACAACTTGAAACTCCACAACTAAAAACTCCGCAACCAGAAACTCCACAACTAGAAACTCCACAACTAGAAACTCCGCAACTAGAGACTCCACAACTAGAAACTCTACAACTAGAAATTCCACATCTAGAGACCTTGCAACTAGAAACTCCGCAGCTAGAAACTCCGCAACTAGAAACTCCACAACTAGAAACTCCACAACTAGAAACTCCACAACTTGAAACCTCACAGCCTTAAGTTCCGCAACTAGAAAATCCACAACTAGAGATTCCGCAACTAGAAACTCCACAACCAGAGACTCTGCAACTAGAAACTCCGCAGCTAGAAACTCCACAAATAGAAACTCCGCAACTAGAAACTCCACAGCTAGTAACTCCGCAACTAGAAACTCCACAAGTAGAAACTCCACAACTAGATACTCCACAACTGGAAACTCCACAACTAGAAACTTCACAACTAGAGACTCCGCAACTAGAAACTCCACAACTGGAAATTCCACAACTAGATACTCCACAACTGGAAACTCCACAACTAGAAACTCCACAACTAGACTCCACAACTTGAAACTCCACAACTAGAGACTTCGCAACCAGAAACTCCACAACTAGAGACTCCGCAACTCCACAACTAGAAACTCCACAACTGGAAACTCCACAACTAGATACTCCGCAACTAGAAACTCCACCACTAGAGACTCCACAACTTGAAACTCCACAACTTTAAACTCCACAACTTGAGACTCCACAACTAAAAACTCCACAACTTGAAACTCCAAAATTAGAAACTCCACAACCAGAAACTCCACAACTAGAAACTCCACAACTAAAAACTCCACAACAGGAAACTCCACAACAAGAAACTCCACAACTAGAGACTCCACAACTAGAAACTCCACAACTTGAAACCTCACAACTTTAGGTTCCGCAACTAGAAAATCCACAGCTAGAGATTCCGCAACTAGAAACTCCACAACTAGAAACTCCACAACTCAAAACTCCAACACTAGAAACTCCAAAACTCGAAACTCCACAACTAGAGACTCCGCAACTAGAAACTCCACAACCAGAGACTCTGCAACTAGAAACTCCGCAGCTATAAACTGCACAAATAGAAACTCCACTACTAGATACTCCACAACTGAAAACTCGGCAACTAGAAACTCCACAACTAGAGACTCCACAACTTTAAACTCCACAACTAGAGACTCGGCAACTAGAAACTCCACAACTAGAGACTCCGCAACTCCACAACTCAAAACTCCACAACTGGAAACTCCACAACTAGACACTCCACAACTAAAAACTCTTCAACTAGAAATTCTATAACTAGAAACTCCACAGCTAGAAACTGCAAAACTAGAGACTTCACAACTAGAAACTCAACAACTAAAAACTCCACAACTAAAAACTCCACAACTGGAAACTCCACAACTTGAGACTCCGCAACTTGAAACTTCACAACTAGAAACTCCGCTATTAAAAACTCCGCAACTAGAAACTCCGCAACTAGAAACTCCACAACTTTAAACTCCACAACTAGATACTTCACAACTGGAAACTCCACAACTAGATACTTCACAACTGGAAACTCCACAACTAGATACTCCACAACTGAAAACTCCACAACTAGAAACTCCACAACTAGAGACTCCACAACTCGAAACTCCACAACTAGAGTCTCCACAACTAAAAACTCCACAACCAGAGACTCCGCAACTTCACAACTAGAAACTCCACAACTGGAAACTGCACATATAGATACTCTGCAACTAGAAACTCCACAACTAGAGACTCCACAACTTGAAACTCCACAACTTTAAACTCCACAACTTGAGACTCCACAACTAGAAACTCCACAACTAGGGACTCCACAACTGGAAACTCCACTACTAGATACTCCACAACTGGAAACTCGGCAACTAGAAACTCCACAACTAGAGACTCCACAACTGGAAACTCCACAACTAGACACTCCACAACAAAAAACTCTTCAACTAGAAACTCCTAAACTAGAGACTCCACAACTAGAGAATCTACAACTAGAGACTTCAAACTAGAAACTCAACAACTAGAAACTCCACAGCTTGAGACTCCGCAACTTGAAACTCCACAACTAGAAACTCCGCAACTAGAAACTCCACAACTAGGGACTCCACAACTAGAAACTCCACAACTAGAAACTCCACATCTCGAAACTCCACTACTAGATACTCCACAACTGGAAACTCGACAACTAGAAACTCCACATCTAGAGACTCCACAACTTGAAACTCCACAACTAGAGACTCTGCAACTAGAAACTCAATACTTGAGACTCCGCAACTCAACAACTAGAAACTCCACAACTGGAAACTCCACAACTAGATACTTCACAACTGGAAACTCCACAACTAGATACTCCACAACTAAAAACTCCACAACGAGACACTCCACAACTAGAAACTCCACAACTAGAATCTCCACAACTAAAAACTCCACAACCAGAGACTCCGCAACTTCACAACTAGAAACTCCACAACTGGAAACTGCACATATATATACTCTGCAACTAGAAACTCCACAACTAGAAACTCCGCAACTAGAGACTCCACAACTTGAGACAACGCAACTAGAAACTCCACAACTTGAAACTCCACAACTAGAAACTCCACAACTAGAAACTCTTCAACTAGAGACTCCACAACTCGAAACTCCACAACTCAAAACTCCACAACTTGAAACTCCACAACTAGAAACTCCATAACTTGAGACTCCACAACTAGAAACTCCACAACTTGAAGTTCCACAACTAGAAACTCCAACACTAGCAACTCCACAACAAGAAACTCCACAACTCGAAACTCCACAACTGGAAACTCCACAACTGGAAACTCCACAACTAGACCCTCCACAACTAAAAACTCTACAACTAGAAAGTTCTAAACTAGAGACTCCACAACTAGAGACTACAACTAGAGACTTCAAACTAGAAACTCAACAACTACAATGTCCACAACTTGAAACTCCACAACTAGAAACTCCACAACTAGAAACTCTACAACTAGAGACTCTTCAACTAGAGAATTCGCAACTAGAAACTCCAAAACTAGAAACTCCACAACTAGAAACTCCACAACTCGAAACTCCACAACTCAACACTCCACAACTTGAAACTCCACAACTAGACACTCCACAACTAAAAACTCTACAACTAGAAACTCCTAAACTAGAGACTCCATAACTAGAGATTCCACAACTAGAGACTTCAAAACTAGAAACTCAACAACTAGAAGCTCCACAACTAAAACTCTACAACTAGAAATTCCACAACTTGAGACTCCGCCACTTTAAATTCCACAACCCTAGACTCCACAACTAAAAACTCCACGACTAGAAAGTCCACAACTAGAAACTCCATAACTAGAACCTCCACAACCAGAGACTCCGCAACTAGAATCTCTGCAACTAGAAACTCCACAACCTGAAACTCCACAACTAGAAACTCCAACACTAGCAACTCCACAACTAGAAACTCCGCAACTAGAGACTCCACAACTAGAAACTCCACAACTAGAGTCTCCACAACTTGAAACTCCACAACTAAAAACTCCGCAACCAGAAACTCCACAACTAGAAACTCCACAACTAGAAACTCCGCAACTAGAGACTCCACAACTAGAAACTCTACAACTAGAAATTCCACATCTAGAGACCTTGCAACTAGAAACTCCGCAGCTAGAAACTCCGCAACTAGAAACTCCACAACTAGAAACTCCACAACTAGAAACTCCACAACTTGAAACCTCACAGCCTTAAGTTCCGCAACTAGAAAATCCACAACTAGAGATTCCGCAACTAGAAACTCCACAACCAGAGACTCTGCAACTAGAAACTCCGCAGCTAGAAACTCCACAAATAGAAACTCCGCAACTAGAAACTCCACAGCTAGTAACTCCGCAACTAGAAACTCCACAAGTAGAAACTCCACAACTAGATACTCCACAACTGGAAACTCCACAACTAGAAACTTCACAACTAGAGACTCCGCAACTAGAAACTCCACAACTGGAAATTCCACAACTAGATACTCCACAACTGGAAACTCCACAACTAGAAACTCCACAACTAGACTCCACAACTTGAAACTCCACAACTAGAGACTTCGCAACCAGAAACTCCACAACTAGAGACTCCGCAACTCCACAACTAGAAACTCCACAACTGGAAACTCCACAACTAGATACTCCGCAACTAGAAACTCCACCACTAGAGACTCCACAACTTGAAACTCCACAACTTTAAACTCCACAACTTGAGACTCCACAACTAAAAACTCCACAACTTGAAACTCCAAAATTAGAAACTCCACAACCAGAAACTCCACAACTAGAAACTCCACAACTAAAAACTCCACAACAGGAAACTCCACAACAAGAAACTCCACAACTAGAGACTCCACAACTAGAAACTCCACAACTTGAAACCTCACAACTTTAGGTTCCGCAACTAGAAAATCCACAGCTAGAGATTCCGCAACTAGAAACTCCACAACTAGAAACTCCACAACTCAAAACTCCAACACTAGAAACTCCAAAACTCGAAACTCCACAACTAGAGACTCCGCAACTAGAAACTCCACAACCAGAGACTCTGCAACTAGAAACTCCGCAGCTATAAACTGCACAAATAGAAACTCCACTACTAGATACTCCACAACTGAAAACTCGGCAACTAGAAACTCCACAACTAGAGACTCCACAACTTTAAACTCCACAACTAGAGACTCGGCAACTAGAAACTCCACAACTAGAGACTCCGCAACTCCACAACTCAAAACTCCACAACTGGAAACTCCACAACTAGACACTCCACAACTAAAAACTCTTCAACTAGAAATTCTATAACTAGAAACTCCACAGCTAGAAACTGCAAAACTAGAGACTTCACAACTAGAAACTCAACAACTAAAAACTCCACAACTAAAAACTCCACAACTGGAAACTCCACAACTTGAGACTCCGCAACTTGAAACTTCACAACTAGAAACTCCGCTATTAAAAACTCCGCAACTAGAAACTCCGCAACTAGAAACTCCACAACTTTAAACTCCACAACTAGATACTTCACAACTGGAAACTCCACAACTAGATACTTCACAACTGGAAACTCCACAACTAGATACTCCACAACTGAAAACTCCACAACTAGAAACTCCACAACTAGAGACTCCACAACTCGAAACTCCACAACTAGAGTCTCCACAACTAAAAACTCCACAACCAGAGACTCCGCAACTTCACAACTAGAAACTCCACAACTGGAAACTGCACATATAGATACTCTGCAACTAGAAACTCCACAACTAGAGACTCCACAACTTGAAACTCCACAACTTTAAACTCCACAACTTGAGACTCCACAACTAGAAACTCCACAACTAGGGACTCCACAACTGGAAACTCCACTACTAGATACTCCACAACTGGAAACTCGGCAACTAGAAACTCCACAACTAGAGACTCCACAACTGGAAACTCCACAACTAGACACTCCACAACAAAAAACTCTTCAACTAGAAACTCCTAAACTAGAGACTCCACAACTAGAGAATCTACAACTAGAGACTTCAAACTAGAAACTCAACAACTAGAAACTCCACAGCTTGAGACTCCGCAACTTGAAACTCCACAACTAGAAACTCCGCAACTAGAAACTCCACAACTAGGGACTCCACAACTAGAAACTCCACAACTAGAAACTCCACATCTCGAAACTCCACTACTAGATACTCCACAACTGGAAACTCGACAACTAGAAACTCCACATCTAGAGACTCCACAACTTGAAACTCCACAACTAGAGACTCTGCAACTAGAAACTCAATACTTGAGACTCCGCAACTCAACAACTAGAAACTCCACAACTGGAAACTCCACAACTAGATACTTCACAACTGGAAACTCCACAACTAGATACTCCACAACTAAAAACTCCACAACGAGACACTCCACAACTAGAAACTCCACAACTAGAATCTCCACAACTAAAAACTCCACAACCAGAGACTCCGCAACTTCACAACTAGAAACTCCACAACTGGAAACTGCACATATATATACTCTGCAACTAGAAACTCCACAACTAGAAACTCCGCAACTAGAGACTCCACAACTAGAAACTCCACAACTAGAGTCTCCACAACTTGAAACTCCACAACTAAAAACTCCACAACCAGAAACTCCACAACTAGAAAGTCCACAACTAGAAACTCCGCAACTAGAGGCTCCACAACTAGAAACTCTACAACTAGAAATTCCACATTTAGAGACCTTGCAACTAGAAACTCCGCAGCTAGAAACACCACAACTAGAAACTCCGCAACTAGAAACTCCACAACTAGAAACTCCACAACTTGAAACCTCACAGCCTTAAGTTCCGCAACTAGAAAATCCACAACTAGAGATTCCGCAACTAGAAACTCCACAACTAGAAACTCCACAACTCGAAACTCCACAATTCAAAACTCCACAATTCGAAACTCCCCAACTCGAAACTCCAGAACTTCAAACTTCACAACTAGACACTCAAAAACTAAAAACTCTACAACTAGAAACTCCTAAACTAGAAACTCCACAACTTGAGACAACGCAACTAGAAACTCCACAACTTGAAACTCCACAACTAGAAACTCCACAACTTGAAACTCTTCAACTAGAGACTCCACAACTCGAAACTCCACAACTCAAAACTCCAAAACTTGAAACTCCACAACTAGAAACTCCATAACTTGAGACTCCACAACTAGAAACTCCACAACTTGAAGTTCCACAACTAGAAACTCCAACACTAGCAACTCCACAACAAGAAACTCCACAACTCGAAACTCCACAACTGGAAACTCCACAACTGGAAACTCCACAACTAGACCCTCCACAACTAAAAACTCTACAACTAGAAAGTTCTAAACTAGAGACTCCACAACTAGAGACTACAACTAGAGACTTCAAACTAGAAACTCAACAACTAGAAAGTCCACAACTTGAAACTCCACAACTAGAAACTCTACAACTAGAGACTCTTCAACTAGAGAATTCGCAACTAGAAACTCCAAAACTAGAAACTCCACAACTAGAAACTCCACAACTCGAAACTCCACAACTCAACACTCCACAACTTGAAACTCCACAACTAGACACTCCACAACTAAAAACTCTACAACTAGAAACTCCTAAACTTGAGACTCCATAACTAGAGATTCCACAACTAGAGACTTCAAAACTAGAAACTCAACAACTAGAAGCTCCACAACTAAAAACTCTACAACTAGAAATTCCACAACTTGAGACTCCGCCACTTTAAATTCCACAACCCTAGACTCCACAACTAAAAACTCCACGACTAGAAACTCCACAACTAGAAACTCCATAACTAGAACCTCCACAACCAGAGCCTCCGCAACTAGAATCTCTGCAACTAGAAACTCCACAACCTGAAACTCCACAACTAGAAACTCCAACACTAGCAACTCCACAACTAGAAACTCCGCAACTAGAGACTCCACAACTAGAAACTCCACAACTAGAGTCTCCACAACTTGAAACTCCACAACTAAAAATTCCGCAACCAGAAACTCCACAACTAGAAACTCCACAACTAGAAACTCCGCAATTAGAGACTCCACAACTAGAAACTCTACAACTAGAAATTCCACATCTAGAGACCTTGCAACTAGAAACTCCGCGGCTAGAAACTCCACAACTAGAAACTCCGCAACTAGAAACTCCACAACTAGAAACTCCACAAATAGAAACTCCACAACTTGAAACCTCACAGCCTTAAGTTCCGCAACTAGAAAATCCACAACTAGAAATTCCGCAACTAGAAACTCCACAACCAGAGACTCTGCAACTAGAAACTCCGCAGCTAGAAACTCCACAAATAGAAACTCCGCAACTAGAAACTCCACAGCTAGAAACTCCGCAACTAGAAACTCCACAAGTAGAAACTCCACAACTAGATACTCCACAACTGGAAACTCCACAACTAGAAACTTCACAACTAGAGACTCCGCAACTAGAAACTCCACAACTGGAAATTCCACAACTAGATACTCTACAACTGGAAACTCCACAACTAGAAACTCCACAACTAGACTCCACAACTTGAAACTCCACAACTAGAGACTCCGCAACCAGAAACTCCACAACTAGAGACTCCGCAACTCCACAACTAGAAACTCCACAACTGGAAACTCCACAACTAGATACTCCGCAACTAGAAACTCCACCACTAGAGACTCCACAACTTGAAACTCCACAACTTTAAACTCCACAACTTGAGACTCCACAACTAAAAACTCCACAACTTGAAACTCCAAAATTAGAAACTCCACAACCAGAAACTCCACAACTAGAAACTCCACAACTAAAAACTCCACAACAGGAAACTCCACAACAAGAAACTCCACAACTAGAGACTCCACAACTAGAAACTCCACAACTTGAAACCTCACAACTTTAGGTTCCGCAACTAGAAAATCCACAGCTAGAGATTCCACAACTAGAAACTCCACAACTAGAAACTCCACAACTCAAAACTCCAACACTAGAAACTCCAAAACTCGAAACTCCACAACTAGAGACTCCGCAACTAGAAACTCCACAACCAGAGACTCTGCAACTAGAAACTCCGCAGCTAGAAACTGCACAAATAGAAACTCCACTACTAGATACTCCAACTCTGAAAACTCGGCAACTAGAAACTCCACAACTAGAGACTCCACAACTTGAAACTCCACAACTAGAGACTCTGCAACTAGAAACTCCACAACTAGAGACTCCGCAACTCCACAACTCGAAACTCCACAACTGGAAACTCCACAACTAGACACTCCACAACTAAAAACTCTTCAACTAGAAATTCCATAACTAGAAACTCCACAGCTAGAAACTGCAAAACTAGAGACTTCACAACTAGAAACTCAACAACTAAAAACTCCACAACTAAAAACTCCACAACTGGAAACTCCACAACTTGAGACTCCACAACTTGAAACTTCACAACTAGAAACTCCGCTATTAAAAACTCCGCAACTAGAAACTCCGCAACTAGAAACTCCACAACTTAAAACTCCACAACTAGATACTTCACAACTGGAAACTCCACAACTAGATACTCCACAACTGAAAACTCCACAACTAGAAACTCCACAACTAGAGACTCCACAACTCGAAACTCCACAACTAGAATCTCCACAACTAAAAACTCCACAACCAGAGACTCCGCAACTTCACAACTAGAAACTCCACAACTGGAAACTGCACATATAGATACTCTGCAACTAGAAACTCCACAACTAGAGACTCCGCAACTTGAAACTCCACAACTTTAAACTCCACAACTTGAGACTCCACAACTAGAAACTCCACAACTAGGGACTCCACAACTGGAAACTCCACTACTAGATACTCCACAACTGGCAACTCGGCAACTAGAAACTCCACAACTAGAGACTCCACAACTTGAAACTCCACAACTAGAGACTCTGCAACTAGAAACTCCACAACTCGAAACTTCACAACTGGAAACTCCACAACTAGACACTCCACAACAAAAAACTCTTCAACTAGAAACTCCTAAACTAGAGACTCCACAACTAGAGAATCTACAACTAGAGACTTCAAACTAGAAACTCAACAACTAGAAACTCCACAGCTTGAGACTCCGCAACTTGAAACTCCACAACTAGAAACTCCGCAACTAGAAACTCCACAACTAGGGACTCCACAACTAGAAACTCCACAACTAGAAACTCCACATCTCGAAACTCCACTACTATATACTCCACAACTGGAAACTCGACAACTAGAAACTCCACATCTAGAGACTCCACAACTTGAAACTCCACAACTAGAGACTCTGCAACTAGAAACTCAATACTTGAGACTCCGCAACTCAACAACTAGAAACTCTACAACTGGAAAATCCACAACTAGATACTCCACAACTAGAAAATCTACAACTAGAAACTCCACAACTATAGACTCCACAACTTGAAACTCCACAAGTTTAAACTCCACAACTTGAGACTCCACAACTAGAAACTCCACAACTAGAAACTCCACAACTTGAAACTCCTCAACTAGAAACTCCAAAACCAGAAACTCCACAACTAGAAACTCCGCAACTAGAGACTCCACAACTTCAAACTTCACAACTAGACACTCAAAAACTAAAAACTCCACAACTAGAAACTCCACAACTAGAAACTCCACAACTTCAAACTCCACAAGTACAGACTCGGCAACTAGAAATTCCATATCTAGAAACTCCACAACTAGAAACTGCAAAACTAGAGACTTCACAACTAGAAACTCAACAACTAGAAACTCCACAACTAAAAACTCCACAACTGGAAACTCCACAACTTGAGACTCCGCTACTTGAAACTTCACAACTAGAAACTGTGCTATTAAAAACTCCGCAACTAGAAACTCCGCAACTAGAAACTCCGCAACTTAAAACTCTACAACTAGAAACTCGTAAACTAGAGACTCCATAACTAGAGACTCCACAACTAGAGACTTCAAAACTAGAAACTCAACAACTAGAAGCTCCACAACTAAAACTCTACAACTAGAAATTCCACAACTTGAGACTCCGCCACTTTACACTCCTCAACCCTAGACTCCACAACTAAAAACTCCACGACTAGAAACTCCACAACTAGAAACTCCATAACTAGAACCTCGAAAACCAGAGACTCCGCAACTACAATCTCTGCAACTAGAAACTCCACAACCTGAAACTCCACAACTAGAAACTCCAACACTAGCAACTCCACAACTAGAAACTCCGCAACTAGAGACTCAACAACTAGAAACTCCCCGACTAGAGTCTCCACAACTTGAAACTCCACAACTAAAAACTCCACAACCAGGAACTCCACAACTAGAAACTCCACAACTAGAAACTCCGCAACTAGAGACTCCAACACTAGAAACTCTACAACTAGAAATTCCACATCTAGAGACCTTGCAACTAGAAACTCCGCAGCTAGAAACACCACAACTAGAAACTCCGCAACTAGAAACTCCACAACTAGAAACTCCACAACTAGACACTCCACAACTAAAAACTCTTCAACTTGAAATTCCTAAACTAGAGACTCCACAACTAGAGAATCTACAACTAGAGACTTCAAACTAGAAAATCAAGCACTAGAAACTCCACAACTAAAAACTCAACAACTAGAAACTCCACAGCTTGAGACTCCGCAACTAGAAACTCCACAACTAGGGACTCCGCAACTAGAAACTCCAACTAGAAACTCCACAACTGGAAACTCCACTACTAGATACTCCACAACTGGAAATTCGGCAACTAGAAACTCCACAACTAGAGACTCCACAACTTGAAACTCCACAACTAAAGACTCTGCAACTAGAAACTCCACAACTCGAAACTCCACTACTGGAAACTCCACAACTAGACACTCCACAACAAAAAACTCTTCAACTAGAAAATCCTAAACTAGAGACTCCACAACTAGAGAATCTACAACTAGAGACATGAAACTAGAAACTCCACAACTGGAAACTCCACAACTAAAAACTCAACAACTAGAAACTCCACAGCTTGAGACTCCGACACTTGAAACTCCACAACTAGAGACTCCGCAACTAGAAACTCCACAAGTAGGGACTCCACAACTAGAAACTCCACAACTAGAAACTCCACAACTCGAAACTCCACTACTAGATACTCCACAACTGGAAACTCGACAACTAGAAACTCCACATCTAGAGACTCCACAACTTGAAACTCCACTTAGAGACACTGCAACTAGAAACTCAACAACTAGAGACTCCGCAACTCAACAACTAGAAACTCCGCAACTGGAAAATCCACAACAAGATACTCCACAACTAGAAATTCTACAACTAGAAACTCCGCAACTAGAGACTCCACAACTAGAAACTCCACAACTAGAAACTCCACAACTACAAACTCCACAAATACAGACTCGGCAACTAGAAATTCCATATCTAGAAACTCCACAGCTAGAAACTGAAAAACTAGAGACTTCACAACTAGAAACTCAACAACTAAAAACTCCACAACTAAAAACTCCACAACTGGAAACTCCACAACTTGAGACTCCGCAACTTGAAACTTCACAACTAGAAACTCCGCTATTAAAAACTCCGCAACTAGAAACTCCGCAACTAGAAACTCCACAACTTAAAACTCCACAACTAGATACTCCACAACTGGAAACTCCACAACTAGATACTTCACAACTGGAAACTCCACAACTAGATACTCCACAACTAAAAACTCCACAACTAGACACTCCACAACTCGAAACTCCACAACTAGAATCTCCACAACTAAAAACTCCACAACCAGAGACTCCGCAACTTCACAACTAGAAACTCCACCAGTGGAAACTGCACATATATATACTCTGCAACTAGAAACTCCACAACTAGAAACTCCGCAACTAGAGACTCCACAACTAGAAACTCCACAACTAGAGTCTCCACAACTTGAAACTCCACAACTAAAAACTCCACAACCAGAAACTCCACAACTAGAAACTCCACAACTAGAAACTCCGCAACTAGAGGCTCCACAACTAGAAACTCTACAACTAGAAATTCCACATTTAGAGACCTTGCAACTAGAAACTCCGCAGCTAGAAACTCCGCAACTAGAAACTCCACAACTAGAAACTCCACAACTAGAAACTCCACAACTTGAAACCTCACAGCCTTAAGTTCCGCAACTAGAAAATCCACAACTAGAGATTCCGCAACTAGAAACTCCATTACTAGAAACTCCACAACTCGAAACTCCACAATTCAAAACTCCACAATTCGAAACTCCACAACTCGAAACTCCAGAACTTCAAACTTCACAACTAGACACTCAAAAACTAAAAACTCTACAACTAGAAACTCCTAAACTAGAAACTCCACAACTTGAGACAACGCAACTAGAAACTCCACAACTTGAAAATCCACAACTAGAAACTCCACAACTAGAAACTCTTCAACTAGAGACTCCACAACTCGAAACTCCACAACTCAAAACTCCACAACTTGAAACTCCACAACTAGAAACTCCATAACTTGAGACTCCACAACTAGAAACTCCACAACTTGAAGTTCCACAACTAGAAACTCCAACACTAGCAACTCCACAACAAGAAACTCCACAACTCGAAACTCCACAACTGGAAACTCCACAACTGGAAACTCCACAACTAGACCCTCCACAACTAAAAACTCTACAACTAGAAAGTTCTAAACTAGAGACTCCACAACTAGAGACTACAACTAGAGACTTCAAAATAGAAACTCAACAACTAGAAAGTCCACAACTTGAAACTCCACAACTAGAAACTCCACAACTAGAAACTCTACAACTAGAGACTCTTCAACTAGAGAATTTGCAACTAGAAACTCCAAAACTAGAAACTCCACAACTAGAAACTCCACAACTCGAAACTCCACAATCAAAACTCCACAACTTCAAACTCCACAACTAGACACTCCACAACTAAAAACTCTACAACTAGAAACTCCGAAACTAGAGACTCCATAACTAGAGATTCCACAACTAGAGACTTCAAAACTAGAAACTCAACAACTAGAAGCTCCACAACTAAAAACTCTACAACAAGAAATTCCACAACTTGAGACTCCGCCACTTTAAATTCCACAACCCTAGACTCCACAACTAAAAACTCCACGACTAGAAACTCCACAACTAGAAACTCCATAACTAGAACCTCCACAACCAGAGACTCCGCAACTAGAATCTCTGCAACTAGAAACTCCACAACCTGAAACTCCACAACTAGAAACTCTAACACTAGCAACTCCACAACTAGAAACTCCGCAACTAGATACTCCACAACTAGAAACTCCACAACTAGAGTCTCCACAACTTGAAACTCCACAACTAAAAACTCCGCAACCAGAAACTCCACAACTAGAAACTCCACAACTAGACTCCACAACTTGAAACTCCACAACTAGAGACTCCGCAACCAGAAACTCCACAACTAGAGACTCCGCAACTCCACAACTAGAAACTCCACAACTGGAAACTCCACAACTAGATACTCCGCAACTAGAAACTCCACCACTAGAGACTCCACAGCTTGAAACTCCACAACTTTAAACTCCACAACTTGAGACTCCACAACTAAAAACTCCACAACTTGAAACTCCAAAATTAGAAACTCCACAACCAGAAACTCCACAACTAGAAACTCCACAACTAAAAACTCCACAACAGGAAACTCCACAACAAGAAACTCCACAACTAGAGACTCCACAACTAGAGACTCCACAACTTGAAACCTCACAACTTTAGGTTCCGCAACTAGAAAATCCACAGCTAGAGATTCCGCAACTAGAAACTCCACAACTAGAAACTCCACAACTCAAAACTCCAACACTAGAAACTCCAAAACTCGAAACTCCACAACTAGAGACTCCGCAACTAGAAACTCCACAACCAGAGACTCTGCAACTAGAAACTCCACAGCTAGAAACTGCACAAATAGAAACTCCACTACTAGATACTCCACAACTGAAAACTCGGCAACTAGAAACTCCACAACTAGAGACTCCACAACTTGAAACTCCACAACTAGAGACTCAGCAACTAGAAACTCAACAAATAGAGACTCCGCAACTCCACAACTCGAAACTCCACAACTGGAAACTCCACAACTAGACACTCCACAACTAAAAACTCTTCAACTAGAAATTCCTAAACTAGAGACTCCACAACTAAAAAATCTACAACTAGAGACTTCAAACTAGAAACTCAAGCACTAGAAACTCCACAACTAAAAACTCAACAACTAGAACCTCCACAGCTTGAGACTCCGCAACTAGAAACTCCACAACTAGGGACTCCGCAACTAGAAACTCCAACTAGAAACTCTACAACTGGAAACTCCACTACTAGATACTCCACAACTGGAAACTCCACAACTTGAGACTCCGCAACTTGAAACTTCACAACTAGAAACTCCGCTATTAAAAACTCCGCAACTAGAAACTCCGCAACTAGAAACTCCACAACTTAAAACTCCACAACTAGATACTTCACAACTGGAAACTCCACAACTAGATACTTCACAACTGGAAACTCCACAGCTAGATACTCCACAACTAAAAACTCCACAACTAGAAACTCCACAACTAGAGACTCCACAACTCGAAACTCCACAACTAGAATCTCCACAACTAAAAACTCCACAACCAGAGACTCCGCAACTTCACAACTAGAAACTCCACAACTGGAAACTGCCCATATAGATACTCTGCAACTAGAAACTCCACAACTAGAGACTCCACAACATGAAACTCCACAACTTTAAACTCCACAACTTGAGACTCCACAACTAGAAACTCCACAACAAGGGACTCCAAAACTGTAAACTCCACTACTAGATACTCCACAACTGGAAACTCGGCAACTAGAAACTCCACAACTAGAGACTCCACAACTTGAAACTCCACAACTAGAGACTCTGCAACTAGAAACTCCAAAACTCGAAATTCCACAACTGGAAACTCCACAACTAGACACTCCACAACAAAAAACTCTTCAACTAGAAACTCCTAAACAAGATACTCCACAACTAGAGAATCTACAACTAGAGACTTCAAACTAGAAACTCAACAACTAGAAACTCCCCAGCTTGAGACTCCGCAACTTGAAAATCCACAACTAGAAACTCTGCAACTAGAAACTCCACAACTAGAAACTCCACATCTTCAGACTCCACAACTTGAAACTCCACAACTAGAGACTCTGCAACTAGAAACTCAATACTTGAGACTCCGCAACTCAACAACTAGAAACTCCACAACTGGAAAATCCACAACTAGATACTCCACAACTAGAAAATCTACAACTAGAAACTCCACAACTATAGACTCCACAACTTGAAACTCCACAAGTTTAAACTCCACAACTTGAGACTCCACAACTAGAAACTCCACAACTAGAAACTCCACAACTTGAAACTCCTCAACTAGAAACTCCAAAATTAGAAACTCCACAACTAGAAACTCCGCAACTAGAAACTCCGCAACTAGAGACTCCACAACTAGAAACTCCACAATTCGAAACTCCACAACTTCAAACTCCACAAATACAGACTCGGCAACTAGAAATTCCATATCTAGAAACTCCACAACTAGAAACTCCACAACTATAGACTCCACAACTTGAAACTCCACAAGTTTAAACTCCACAACTTGAGACTTCACAACTAGAAACTCCACAGCTAGAAACTCCACAACTTGAAACTCCTCAACTGGAAACTCCAAAACCAGAAACTCCACAACTAGAAACTCCGCAACTAGAAACTTCACAACTAGAAACTCAACAACTAGAAAGTCCACAACTAAAAACTCCACAACTGGAAACTCCACAACTTGAGACTCCGCAACTTGAAACTTCACAACTAGAAACTGCGCTATTAAAAACTCCGCAACTAGAAACTCCGCAACTTAAAACTCCACAACTAGATACTCCACAACTGGAAACTCCACAACTAGATACTCCACAACTGGAAACTCCACAACTAGAAACTCCACAACTAGAGACTCCACAACTAAAAACTCTACAACTAGAAACTCCTAAACTAGAGACTCCATAACTAGAGACTCCACAACTAGAGACTTCAAAACTAGAAACTCAACAACTAGAAGCTCCACAACTAAAACTCTACAACTAGAAATTCCACAACTTGAGACTCCGCCACTTTAAACTCCACAACCCTAGACTCCACAACTAAAAACTCCGCGACTAGAAACTCCACAACTAGAAACTCAGTAACTAGAACCTCGAAAACCAGAGACTCCGCAACTACAATCTCTGCAACTAGAAACTCCACAACCTGAAACTCCACAACTAGAAACTCCAACACTAGCAACTCCACAACTAGAAACTCCGCAACTAGAGACTCCACAACTAGAAACTCCTCGACTAGAGTCTCCACAACTTGAAACTCCACAACTAAAAACTCCACAACCAGAAACTCCACAACTAGAAACTCCACAACTAGAAACTCCGCCACTAGAGACTCCAACACTAGAAACTCTACAACTAGAAATTCCACATCTAGAGACCTTGCAACTGGAAACTCCGCAGCTAGAAACACCACAACTAGAAACTCCGCAACTAGAAACTCCACAACTAGAAACTCCACAACTAGAAACTCCACAACTTAAAACCTCACAGCCTTAAGTTCCGCAACTAGAAAATCCACAACTAGAGATTCCGCAACTAGAAACTCCACAACTAGAAACTCCACAACTCGAAACTCCACAACTCAAAACTCCACAATTCGAAACTCCACAACTCGAAACTCCAGAACTTGAAACTTCACAACTAGACACTCAAAAACTAAAAACTCTACAACTAGAAACTCCTAAACTAGAAACTCTACAACTTGAGACAACGCAACTAGAAACTCCACAACTTGAAACTCCACAACTAGAAACTCCACAACTAGAAACTCTACAACTAGAGACTCCTCAACTAGAGAATTCGCAACTAGAAACTTCAAAACTAGAGATGCTGCAACTAGAAACTCTACAACTAGAGACTCCACAACTAGAAACTCCAACACTCGAAACTCCACAACTCAAAACTCCACAACTTGAAACTCCACAACTAGAAACTCCATAACTTGAGACTCCGCAACTAGAAACTCCACAACTTGAAGTTCCACAACTAGAAACTCCAACACTAGCAACTCCACAACAAGAAACTCCACAACTCGAAACTCCACAACTGGAAACTCCACAACTGGAAACTTCACAACTAGACCCTCCACAACTAAAAACTCTACAACTAGAAAGTTCTAAACTAGAGACTCCACAACTAGAGACTACAACTAGAGACTTCAAACTAGAAACTCAACAACCAGAAAGTCCACAACTTGAAACTCTACAACTAGAAACTCCACAACTAGAAACTCTACAACTAGAGACTCTTCAACTAGAGAATTCGCAATTAGAAACTCCAAAACTAGAAACTCCACAACTAGAAACTCCACAACTCGAAACTCCACAACTCAAAACTCCACAACTTGAAACTCCACAACTAGACACTCCACAAGTAAAAACTCTACAACTCGAAACTCCTAAACTAGAGACTCCATAACTAGAGACTCCACAACTAGAGACTTCAAAACTAGAAACTCAACAACTAGAAGCTCCACAACTAAAAACTCTACAACTAGAAATTCCACAACTTGAGACTCTGCCACTTTAAATTCCACAACCCTAGACTCCACAACTAAAAACTCCACGACTAGAAACTTCACAACTAGAGACTCCGCAACTAGAAACTCCACAACTGGAAACTCCACAACTAGATACTCCACAACTGGAAACTCGGCAACTAGAAACTCCACAACTAGAGACTCCACAACTTGAAACTCCACAACTAGAGACTCTGCAACTAGAAACTCCACAACTAGAGACTCCGCAACTCCACAACTCGAAACTCCACAATTGGAAACTCCACAACTAGACACTCCACAGCTAAAAACTCTTCAACTAGAAATTTCTAAACTAGAGACTCCACAACTAGAGAATCAACAACTAGAAACTTCAAACTAGAAACTCAAGCACTAGAAACTCCACAACTAAAAACTCAACAACTAGAAACTCCACAGCTTGAGACTCCGCAACTAGAAACTCCACAACTAGGGACTCCGCAACTAGAAACTCCAACTAGAAACTCCACAACTGGAATCTCCACTACTAGATACTCCACAACTGGAAACTCGGCAACTAGAAACTCCACATCTAGAGACTCCACAACTTGAAACTCCACAACTAGAGACTCTGCAACTAGAAACTCAACAACTAGAAACTTCAAAACTAGAAACTCCACAACTAGAATCTCCACAACTAAAAACTCCACAACCAGAGACTCCGCAACTTCACAACTAGAAACTCCACAACTGGAAACTGCACATATAGATACTCTGCAACTAGAAACTCCACAACTATAGACTCCACAACTTGAAACTCCACAACTTTAAACTCCACAACTTGAGACTCCACAACTAGAAACTCCACAACTAGGGACGCCACAACTGGAAACTCCACTACTAGATACTCCACAACTGGAAACTCGGCAACTAGAAACTCCACAACTAGAGACTCCACAACTTGAAACTCCACAACTAGAGACTCTGCAACTAGAAACTCCACAACTCGAAACTCCACAACTGGAAACTCCACAACTTGACCCTCCACAACAAAAAACTCTTCAACTAGAAACTCCTAAACTAGAGACTCCACAACTAGAGAATCTACAACTAGAGACTTCATACTAGAAACTCAACAACTAGAAACTCCCCAGCTTTAGACTCCGCAACTTGAAACTCCACAACTAGAAACTCCGCAACTAGAAACTCCACAACTAGAAACTCCACAACTAGAAACTCCACATCTCGAAACTCCACTACTAGATACTCCACAACTGGAAACTCGACAACTAGAAACTCCACATCTAGAGACTCCACAACTTGAAACTCCACAACTAGAGACTCTGCAACTAGAAACTCAATACTTGAGACTCCGCAACTCAACAACTAGAAACTCCACAACTGGAAAATCCACAACTAGATACTCCACAACTAGAAAATCTACAACTAGAAACTCCACAACTATAGACTCCACAACTAAAAACTCCACAACTAGAAACTCCACAACTTCAAACTCCACAAATACAGACTCGGCAACTAGAAATTCCATATCTAGAAACTCCACAACTAGAAACTGCAAAACTAGAGACTTCACAACTAGAAACTCAACAACTAGAAACTCCACAACTAAAAACTCCACAACTGGAAACTCCACAACTTGAGACTCCGCAACTTGAAACTTCACAACTAGAAACTGCGCTATTAAAAACTCCGCAACTAGAAACTCCGCAACTAGAAACTCCACAACTTAAAACTCCACAACTAGATACTCCACAACTGGAAACTCCACAACTAGATACTTCACAACTGGAAACTCCACAACTAGATACTCCACAACTAAAAACTCCACAACTAGACACTCCACAACTCGAAACTCCACAACTAGAATCTCCACAACTAAAAACTCCACAACCAGAGACTCCGCAACTTCACAACTAGAAACTCCACCACTGGAAACTGCACATATATATACTCTGCAACTAGAAACTCCACAACTAGAAACTCCGCAACTAGAGACTCCACAACTAGAAACTCCACAACTAGAGTCTCCACAACTTGAAACTCCACAACTAAAAACTCCACAACCAGAAACTCCACAACTAGAAACTCCACAACTAGAAACTCCGCAACTAGAGGCTCCACAACTAGAAACTCTACAACTAGAAATTCCACATTTAGAGACCTTGCAACTAGAAACTCCGCAGCTAGAAACTCCGCAACTAGAAACTCCACAACTAGAAACTCCACAACTAGAAACTCCACAACTTGAAACCTCACAGCCTTAAGTTCCGCAACTAGAAAATCCACAACTAGAGATTCCGCAACTAGAAACTCCATTACTAGAAACTCCACAACTCGAAACTCCACAATTCAAAACTCCACAATTCGAAACTCCACAACTCGAAACTCCAGAACTTCAAACTTCACAACTAGACACTCAAAAACTAAAAACTCTACAACTAGAAACTCCTAAACTAGAAACTCCACAACTTGAGACAACGCAACTAGAAACTCCACAACTTGAAAATCCACAACTAGAAACTCCACAACTAGAAACTCTTCAACTAGAGACTCCACAACTCGAAACTCCACAACTCAAAACTCCACAACTTGAAACTCCACAACTAGAAACTCCATAACTTGAGACTCCACAACTAGAAACTCCACAACTTGAAGTTCCACAACTAGAAACTCCAACACTAGCAACTCCACAACAAGAAACTCCACAACTCGAAACTCCACAACTGGAAACTCCACAACTGGAAACTCCACAACTAGACCCTCCACAACTAAAAACTCTACAACTAGAAAGTTCTAAACTAGAGACTCCACAACTAGAGACTACAACTAGAGACTTCAAAATAGAAACTCAACAACTAGAAAGTCCACAACTTGAAACTCCACAACTAGAAACTCCACAACTAGAAACTCTACAACTAGAGACTCTTCAACTAGAGAATTTGCAACTAGAAACTCCAAAACTAGAAACTCCACAACTAGAAACTCCACAACTCGAAACTCCACAATCAAAACTCCACAACTTCAAACTCCACAACTAGACACTCCACAACTAAAAACTCTACAACTAGAAACTCCGAAACTAGAGACTCCATAACTAGAGATTCCACAACTAGAGACTTCAAAACTAGAAACTCAACAACTAGAAGCTCCACAACTAAAAACTCTACAACAAGAAATTCCACAACTTGAGACTCCGCCACTTTAAATTCCACAACCCTAGACTCCACAACTAAAAACTCCACGACTAGAAACTCCACAACTAGAAACTCCATAACTAGAACCTCCACAACCAGAGACTCCGCAACTAGAATCTCTGCAACTAGAAACTCCACAACCTGAAACTCCACAACTAGAAACTCTAACACTAGCAACTCCACAACTAGAAACTCCGCAACTAGATACTCCACAACTAGAAACTCCACAACTAGAGTCTCCACAACTTGAAACTCCACAACTAAAAACTCCGCAACCAGAAACTCCACAACTAGAAACTCCACAACTAGACTCCACAACTTGAAACTCCACAACTAGAGACTCCGCAACCAGAAACTCCACAACTAGAGACTCCGCAACTCCACAACTAGAAACTCCACAACTGGAAACTCCACAACTAGATACTCCGCAACTAGAAACTCCACCACTAGAGACTCCACAGCTTGAAACTCCACAACTTTAAACTCCACAACTTGAGACTCCACAACTAAAAACTCCACAACTTGAAACTCCAAAATTAGAAACTCCACAACCAGAAACTCCACAACTAGAAACTCCACAACTAAAAACTCCACAACAGGAAACTCCACAACAAGAAACTCCACAACTAGAGACTCCACAACTAGAGACTCCACAACTTGAAACCTCACAACTTTAGGTTCCGCAACTAGAAAATCCACAGCTAGAGATTCCGCAACTAGAAACTCCACAACTAGAAACTCCACAACTCAAAACTCCAACACTAGAAACTCCAAAACTCGAAACTCCACAACTAGAGACTCCGCAACTAGAAACTCCACAACCAGAGACTCTGCAACTAGAAACTCCACAGCTAGAAACTGCACAAATAGAAACTCCACTACTAGATACTCCACAACTGAAAACTCGGCAACTAGAAACTCCACAACTAGAGACTCCACAACTTGAAACTCCACAACTAGAGACTCAGCAACTAGAAACTCAACAAATAGAGACTCCGCAACTCCACAACTCGAAACTCCACAACTGGAAACTCCACAACTAGACACTCCACAACTAAAAACTCTTCAACTAGAAATTCCTAAACTAGAGACTCCAAAACTAAAAAATCTACAACTAGAGACTTCAAACTAGAAACTCAAGCACTAGAAACTCCACAACTAAAAACTCAACAACTAGAACCTCCACAGCTTGAGACTCCGCAACTAGAAACTCCACAACTAGGGACTCCGCAACTAGAAACTCCAACTAGAAACTCCACAACTGGAAACTCCACTACTAGATACTCCACAACTGGAAACTCCACAACTTGAGACTCCGCAACTTGAAACTTCACAACTAGAAACTCCGCTATTAAAAACTCCGCAACTAGAAACTCCGCAACTAGAAACTCCACAACTTAAAACTCCACAACTAGATACTTCACAACTGGAAACTCCACAACTAGATACTTCACAACTGGAAACTCCACAGCTAGATACTCCACAACTAAAAACTCCACAACTAGAAACTCCACAACTAGAGACTCCACAACTCGAAACTCCACAACTAGAATCTCCACAACTAAAAACTCCACAACCAGAGACTCCGCAACTTCACAACTAGAAACTCCACAACTGGAAACTGCCCATATAGATACTCTGCAACTAGAAACTCCACAACTAGAGACTCCACAACATGAAACTCCACAACTTTAAACTCCACAACTTGAGACTCCACAACTAGAAACTCCACAACAAGGGACTCCACAACTGTAAACTCCACTACTAGATACTCCACAACTGGAAACTCGGCAACTAGAAACTCCACAACTAGAGACTCCACAACTTGAAACTCCACAACTAGAGACTCTGCAACTAGAAACTCCAAAACTCGAAATTCCACAACTGGAAACTCCACAACTAGACACTCCACAACAAAAAACTCTTCAACTAGAAACTCCTAAACAAGATACTCCACAACTAGAGAATCTACAACTAGAGACTTCAAACTAGAAACTCAACAACTAGAAACTCCCCAGCTTGAGACTCCGCAACTTGAAAATCCACAACTAGAAACTCTGCAACTAGAAACTCCACAACTAGAAACTCCACATCTTCAGACTCCACAACTTGAAACTCCACAACTAGAGACTCTGCAACTAGAAACTCAATACTTGAGACTCCGCAACTCAACAACTAGAAACTCCACAACTGGAAAATCCACAACTAGATACTCCACAACTAGAAAATCTACAACTAGAAACTCCACAACTATAGACTCCACAACTTGAAACTCCACAAGTTTAAACTCCACAACTTGAGACTCCACAACTAGAAACTCCACAACTAGAAACTCCACAACTTGAAACTCCTCAACTAGAAACTCCAAAATTAGAAACTCCACAACTAGAAACTCCGCAACTAGAAACTCCGCAACTAGAGACTCCACAACTAGAAACTCCACAATTCGAAACTCCACAACTTCAAACTCCGCAAATACAGACTCGGCAACTAGAAATTCCATATCTAGAAACTCCACAACTAGAAACTCCACAACTATAGACACCACAACTTGAAACTCCACAAGTTTAAACTCCACAACTTGAGACTTCACAACTAGAAACTCCACAGCTAGAAACTCCACAACTTGAAACTCCTCAACTAGAAACTCCAAAACCAGAAACTCCACAACTAGAAACTCCGCAACTAGAAACTTCACAACTAGAAACTCAACAACTAGAAAGTCCACAACTAAAAACTCCACAACTGGAAACTCCACAACTTGAGACTCCGCAACTTGAAACTTCACAACTAGAAACTGCGCTATTAAAAACTCCGCAACTAGAAACTCCGCAACTAGAAACTCCGCAACTTAAAACTCCACAACTAGATACTCCACAACTGGAAACTCCACAACTAGATACTCCACAACTGGAAACTCCACAACTAGAAACTCCACAACTAGAGACTCCACAACTAAAAACTCTACAACTAGAAACTCCTAAACTAGAGACTCCATAACTAGAGACTCCACAACTAGAGACTTCAAAACTAGAAACTCAACAACTAGAAGCTCCACAACTAAAACTCTACAACTAGAAATTCCACAACTTGAGACTCCGCCACTTTAAACTCCACAACCCTAGACTCCACAACTAAAAACTCCGCGACTAGAAACTCCACAACTAGAAACTCAGTAACTAGAACCTCGAAAACCAGAGACTCCGCAACTACAATCTCTGCAACTAGAAACTCCACAACCTGAAACTCCACAACTAGAAACTCCAACACTAGCAACTCCACAACTAGAAACTCCGCAACTAGAGACTCCACAACTAGAAACTCCTCGACTAGAGTCTCCACAACTTGAAACTCCACAACTAAAAACTCCACAACCAGAAACTCCACAACTAGAAACTCCACAACTAGAAACTCCGCCACTAGAGACTCCAACACTAGAAACTCTACAACTAGAAATTCCACATCTAGAGACCTTGCAACTGGAAACTCCGCAGCTAGAAACACCACAACTAGAAACTCCGCAACTAGAAACTCCACAACTAGAAACTCCACAACTAGAAACTCCACAACTTAAAACCTCACAGCCTTAAGTTCCGCAACTAGAAAATCCACAACTAGAGATTCCGCAACTAGAAACTCCACAACTAGAAACTCCACAACTCGAAACTCCACAACTCAAAACTCCACAATTCGAAACTCCACAACTCGAAACTCCAGAACTTGAAACTTCACAACTAGACACTCAAAAACTAAAAACTCTACAACTAGAAACTCCTAAACTAGAAACTCCACAACTTGAGACAACGCAACTAGAAACTCCACAACTTGAAACTCCACAACTAGAAACTCCACAACTAGAAACTCTACAACTAGAGACTCCTCAACTAGAGAATTCGCAACTAGAAACTTCAAAACTAGAGATGCTGCAACTAGAAACTCTACAACTAGAGACTCCACAACTAGAAACTCCAACACTCGAAACTCCACAACTCAAAACTCCACAACTTGAAACTCCACAACTAGAAACTCCATAACTTGAGACTCCGCAACTAGAAACTCCACAACTTGAAGTTCCACAACTAGAAACTCCAACACTAGCAACTCCACAACAAGAAACTCCACAACTCGAAACTCCACAACTGGAAACTCCACAACTGGAAACTTCAAAACTAGACCCTCCACAACTAAAAACTCTACAACTAGAAAGTTCTAAACTAGAGACTCCACAACTAGAGACTACAACTAGAGACTTCAAACTAGAAACTCAACAACCAGAAAGTCCACAACTTGAAACTCTACAACTAGAAACTCCACAACTAGAAACTCTACAACTAGAGACTCTTCAACTAGAGAATTCGCAATTAGAAACTCCAAAACTAGAAACTCCACAACTAGAAACTCCACAACTCGAAACTCCACAACTCAAAACTCCACAACTTGAAACTCCACAACTAGACACTCCACAAGTAAAAACTCTACAACTCGAAACTCCTAAACTAGAGACTCCATAACTAGAGACTCCACAACTAGAGACTTCAAAACTAGAAACTCAACAACTAGAAGCTCCACAACTAAAAACTCTACAACTAGAAATTCCACAACTTGAGACTCTGCCACTTTAAATTCCACAACCCTAGACTCCACAACTAAAAACTCCACGACTAGAAACTTCACAACTAGAGACTCCGCAACTAGAAACTCCACAACTGGAAACTCCACAACTAGATACTCCACAACTGGAAACTCGGCAACTAGAAACTCCACAACTAGAGACTCCACAACTTGAAACTCCACAACTAGAGACTCTGCAACTAGAAACTCCACAACTAGAGACTCCGCAACTCCACAACTCGAAACTCCACAACTGGAAACTCCACAACTAGACACTCCACAGCTAAAAACTCTTCAACTAGAAATTTCTAAACTAGAGACTCCACAACTAGAGAATCAACAACTAGAAACTTCAAACTAGAAACTCAAGCACTAGAAACTCCACAACTAAAAACTCAACAACTAGAAACTCCACAGCTTGAGACTCCGCAACTAGAAACTCCACAACTAGGGACTCCGCAACTAGAAACTCCAACTAGAAACTCCACAACTGGAATCTCCACTACTAGATACTCCACAACTGGAAACTCGGCAACTAGAAACTCCACATCTAGAGACTCCACAACTTGAAACTCCACAACTAGAGACTCTGCAACTAGAAACTCAACAACTAGAAACTTCAAAACTAGAAACTCCACAACAAGAATCTCCACAACTAAAAACTCCACAACCAGAGACTCCGCAACTTCACAACTAGAAACTCCACAACTGGAAACTGCACATATAGATACTCTGCAACTAGAAACTCCACAACTATAGACTCCACAACTTGAAACTCCACTACTTTAAACTCCACAACTTGAGACTCCACAACTAGAAACTCCACAACTAGGGACGCCACAACTGGAAACTCCACTACTAGATACTCCACAACTGGAAACTCGGCAACTAGAAACTCCACAACTAGAGACTCCACAACTTGAAACTCCACAACTAGAGACTCTGCAACTAGAAACTCCACAACTCGAAACTCCACAACTGGAAACTCCACAACTTGACCCTCCACAACAAAAAACTCTTCAACTAGAAACTCCTAAACTAGAGACTCCACAACTAGAGAATCTACAACTAGAGACTTCATACTAGAAACTCCACAACTAGAAACTCCGCAACTAGAAACTCCACAACTAGAAACTCCACAACTAGAAACTCCACATCTCGAAACTCCACTACTAGATACTCCACAACTGGAAACTCGACAACTAGAAACTCCACATCTAGAGACTCCACAACTTGAAACTCCACAACTAGAGACTCTGCAACTAGAAACTCAATACTTGAGACTCCGCAACTCAACAACTAGAAACTCCACAACTGGAAAATCCACAACTAGATACTCCACAACTAGAAAATCTACAACTAGAAACTCCACAACTATAGACTCCACAACTAAAAACTCCACAACTAGAAACTCCACAACTTCAAACTCCACAAATACAGACTCGGCAACTAGAAATTCCATATCTAGAAACTCCACAACTAGAAACTGCAAAACTAGAGACTTCACAACTAGAAACTCAACAACTAGAAACTCAATAAAACTTGTTGTTGGGCTAGTTGGTTATACATCATATACTTAGAAATTTGGCGCAACCTCGACTCACGCAAACACTCACACAAGCACACACACTTACACCAGAGCAACACACACAACATGAGCGCTGCGTGTTGTGTGTGTTGCTCTGGTGTAAGTGTGTGTGCTTGTGTGAGTGTTTGCGTGAGTCGAGGTTGCGCCAAATTTCTAAGTATATGACTAGAAACTCCACAACTAAAAACTCCACAACTGGAAACTCCACAACTTGAGACTCCGCAACTTGAAACTTCACAACTAGAAACTGCGCTATTAAAAACTCCGCAACTAGAAACTCCGCAACTAGAAACTCCACAACTTAAATCTCCACAACTAGATACTCCACAACTGGAAACTCCACAACTAGATACTCCACAACTGGAAACTCCACAACTAGAAACTCCACAACTAGAGACTCCACAACTCGAAACTCCACAACTAGAAACTCCAAAACTAGAAACTCCACAACTAGAATCTCCACAACTAAAAACTCCACAACCAGAGACTCCGCAACTTCACAACTAGAAACTCCACAACTGGAAACTGCACATATAGATACTCTGCAACTAGAAACTCCACAACTATAGACTCCACAACTTGAGACTCCACAACTAGAAACTCCACAACTAGGGACGCCACAACTGGAAACTCCACTACTAGATACTCCACAACTGGAAACTCGGCAACTAGAAACTCCACAACTAGAGACTCCACAACTTGAAACTCCACAACTAGAGACTCTGCAACTAGAAACTCCACAACTCGAAACTCCACAACTGGAAACTCCACAACTTGACCCTCCACAACAAAAAACTCTTCAACTAGAAACTCCTAAACTAGAGACTCCACAACTAGAGAATCTACAACTAGAGACTTCATACTAGAAACTCAACAACTAGAAACTCCCCAGATTGAGACTCCGCAACTTGAAACTCCACAACTAGAAACTCCGCAACTAGAAACTCCACAACTAGGGACTCCACAACTAGAAACTCCACAACTAGAAACTCCACATCTCGAAACTCCACTACTAGATACTCCACAACTGGAAACTCGACAACTAGAAACTCCACATCTAGAGACTCCACAACTTGAAACTCCACAACTAGAGACTCTGCAACTAGAAACTCAATACTTGAGACTCCGCAACTCAACAACTAGAAACTCCACAACTCGAAAATCCACAACTAGATACTCCACAACTAGAAAATCTACAACTAGAAACTCCACAACTATAGACTCCACAACTTGAAACTCCACAAGTTTAAACTCCACAACTTGAGACTCCACAACTAGAAACTCCACAAATGGAAACTCCCCAACTAGAAACTCCTCAACTATTGAATTCGCAACTAGAAACTCCAAAACTAGAGACGCTGCAACTAGAAACTCTACAACTAGAGACTCCACAACTAGAATCTCCACAACTAAAAACTCCACAACTAAAAACTCCACAACCAGAGACTCCGCAACTTCACAACTAGGAACTCCACAACTGGAAACTGAACATATAGATACTCTGCAACTAGAAACTCCACAACTAGAGACTCCACAACTTGAAACTCCAACACTTTAAACTCCACAACTTGAGACTCCACAACTAGAAACTCCACAACTTGAAACTCCACAGCTTGAGACTCCACAGCTTGAGACTCCGCAACTAGAAACTCCACAACTAGGGACTCCACAACTTGAAACTCCACAACTAGAGACTTTGCAACTAGAAACTCCACAACTCGAAACTCCACATCTCGAAACTCCACTACTAGATACTCCACAACTGGAAACTCCACAACTAGAAACTCCACAACCAGAGACTCCGCAACTCCACAACTAGAAACTCCACAACTGGAAACTCCACAACTAGATACTCTGCAACTAGAAACTCCACAACTAGAGACTCCACAACTTGAAACTCCACAACTTTAAACTCCACAACTTGAGACTCTACAACTAGAAACTCCACAACTTGAAACTCCACAACTAGAAACTCCACAACCAGAAACTCCACAACTAGAAACTCCACAACTAGAAACTCCACAACTAGAAACTCTGCAACTAGAGACTCCACAACTAGAAACTCAACAACTAGAAACTCCACAACTACAAGCTCCACAAATAGAGACTCGGCTACAAGAAATTTCATGTCTAGAAAGTCCACAACTATAACTCCACAAATGGAAACTCCACAACTAGAAACTCCACAACTATAAACTCCACAACTAGAGACTCCGCAAGTAGAAACTCCGCAGCTAGATACTCCACAAATAGAAACTCCGCAGCTAGTAACTACACAACTAGAGACTCCACAACTAGAAACTCCACAACTAGAAACTCCACAACTAGAAAACTAGGAACTCCACAACTTGAAACCTCACGACCCTAAAATACGCAACTACAAAATCCACAGCTAGAGATTCCGCAACTAGAAACTCCAACACTAGAAACTCCACAACTCAAAATTCCACAACTAGAAACTCCCAAACTCGAAACTCCACAACTCGAAACTCCACAACTGGAAACTCCACAACTAGACACTCCACAACTAAAAACTCTTCAACTAGAAACTCCTAAACTAGAGACTCCACAACTAAAGAATCTACAACTAGAGACTTCAAACTAGAAACTCAACAACTAGAAACTTCAAAATTCAAAACTCTACTAGAAACTCCACAACTTGAAACTCCACAACTAGACACTCCACAACTAGAAACTCCACAACTAGAGACTCTGCAACTATGGAACTCCGCAACTAGAAACTCCGCATTTAGAAACTCCGCAACAAGAAATTCCACAGCTAGAAACACCACAACTAGACACTCCGCAACTAGAAACTCCACAACTTGAGACGCCGCAACTAGAAACTCCACAACTTGAAACTCCACAACTAAAAACTCCACAACTAGAAACTCTACAACTAGAGACTCCTCAACTATTGAATTCGCAATTAGAAACTCCAAAACTAGAGACGCTGCATCTAGAAACTCTACAACTAGAGACTCCACAACTAGAATCTCCACAACTAAAAACTCCACAACCAGAGACTCTGCAACTTCACAACTAGAAACTCCACAACTGGAAACTGCACATATAGATACTCTGCAACTAGAAACTCCACAACTAGAGACTCCACAACTTGAAACTCCACAACTTTAAACTCCACAACTTGAGACTCCACAACTAGAAACTCCACAACTTGAAACTCCACAGCTTGAGACTCCGCAACTAGAAACTCCACAACTAGGGACTCCACATCTCGAAACTCCACTACTAGATACTCCACAACTGGAAACTCGACAACTAGAAACTCCACATCTAGAGACTCCACAACTAGAAACTCCACAACTAGAGACTCTGCAACTAGAAACTCAACAACTAGAGACTCCGCAACTCCACAACTAGAAACTCCTTAACTGGAAAATCCACAACTAGATACTCCACAACTAAAAAATCTAGAACTAGAAACTCCACAACTATAGACTCCAAAACTTGAAACTCCACAAGTTTAAACTCCACAACTTGAGACTCCACAACTAGAAATTCCACAACTGGAAACTCCCCAACTAGAAACTCCGCTACTAGAAACTCCGCAACAGGAGACTCTACAACTAGAAACTCCAAAACTATAAACTCCACAACTAGAAACTCCACAACTAGAAACTCCACAACTTCAAACTCCACAAATACAGACTCGGCAACTAGAAATTCCATATCTAGAAACTCCACAACTAGGAACTGCAAAACTAGAGACTTCACAACTAGAAACTCAACAACTAGAAACTCCACAACTAAAAACTCCACAACTGGAAACTCCACAACTTGAGACACCGCAACTTGAAACTTCACAACTAGAAACTGCGCTATTAAATACTCCGCAACTAGAAACTCCGCAACTAGAAACTCCGCAACTTAAAACTCCACAACTAGATACTCCACAACTGGAAACTCCACAACTAGATACTCCACAACTGGAAACTCCACAACTAGAAACTCCACAACTAGAGACTCCACAACTCGAAACTCCACAACTAGAAACTCCACAACTAGAAACTCCACAACCAGAGACTCCGCAACTCCACAACTAGAAACTCCACAACTGGAAACTCCACAACTAGATACTCTGCAACTAGAAACTCCACAACTAGAGACTCCACAACTTGAAACTCCACAACTTTAAACTCCACAACTTGAGACTCTACAACTAGAAACTCCACAACTTGAAACTTCACAACTAGAAACTCCACAACCAGAAACTCCACAACTAGAAACTCCACAACTAGAAACTCCACAACTAGAAACTCTGCAACTAGAGACTCCACAACTAGAAACTCAACAACTAGAAACTCCACAACTACAAGCTCCACAAATAGACTCGGCTACAAGAAACTTCATGTCTGGAAAGTCCACAACTATAACTCCACAAATGGAAACTCCACAACTAGAAACTCCACAACTATAAACTCCACAACTAGAGACTCCGCAACTAGAAACTCCGCAGCTAGATACTCCACAAATAGAAACTCCGCAGCTAGAAACTACACAACTAGAGACTCCACAACTAGAAACTCCACAACTAGAAAACTAGAAACTCCACAACTTGAAACCTCACGACCCTAAAATACGCAACTACAAAATCCACAGCTAGAGATTCCGCAACTAGAAACTCCAACACTAGAAACTCCACAACTCAAAATTCCACAACTAGAAACTCCCAAACTCGAAACTCCACAACTCGAAACTCCACAACTGGAAACTCCACAACTAGACACTCCACAACTAAAAACTCTTCAACTAGAAACTCCTAAACTAGAGACTCCACAACTAAAGAATCTACAACTAGAGACTTCAAACTAGAAACTCAACAACTAGAAACTTCAAAATTCGAAACTCTACTAGAAACTCCACAACTTGAAACTCCACAACTAGACACTCCACAACTAGAAACTCCACAACTAGAGACTCTGCAACTATGGAACTCCGCAACTAGAAACTCCGCATTTAGAAACTCCGCAACAAGAAATTCCACAGCTAGAAACACCACAACTAGACACTCCGCAACTAGAAACTCCACAACTTGAAACTCCACAACTTTAGACTCCACAACTTGAGACTCCACAACTAGAAACTCCACAACTAGGGACGCCACAACTGGAAACTCCACTACTAAATACTCCACAACTGGAAACTCGGCAACTAGAAACTCCACAACTAGAGACTCCACAACTTGAAACTCCACAACTAGAGACTCTGCAACTAGAAACTCCACAACTCGAAACTCCACAACTGGAAACTCCACAACTTGACCCTCCACAACAAAAAACTCTTCAACTAGAAACTCCTAAACTAGAGACTCCACAACTAGAGAATCTACAACTAGAGACTTCATACTAGAAACTCAACAACTAGAAACTCCCCAGCTTGAGACTCCGCAACTTGAAACTCCACAACTAGAAACTCCGCAACTAGAAACTCCACAACTAGGGACTCCACAACTAGAAACTCCACAACTAGAAACTCCACATCTCGAAACTCCACAACTAGATACTCCACAACTAGATTATCTACAACTAGAAACTCCACAACTATAGACTCCACAACTTGAAACTCCACAAGTTTAAACTCCACAACTTGAGACTCCACAACTAGAAACTCCACAAATGGAAACTCCCCAACTAGAAACTCCTCAACTATTGAATTCGCAACTAGAAACTCCAAAACTAGAGACGCTGCAGCTAGAAACTCTACAACTAGAGACTCCACAACTAGAATCTCCACAACTAAAAACTCCACAACTAAAAACTCCACAACCAGAGACTCCGCAACTTCACAACTAGGAACTCCACAACTGGAAACTGAATATATAGATACTCTGCAACTAGAAACTCCACAACTAGAGACTCCACAACTTGAAACTCCAACACTTTAAACTCCACAACTTGAGACTCCACAACTAGAAACTCCACAACTTGAAACTCCACAGCTTGAGACTCCACAGCTTGAGACTCCGCAACTAGAAACTCCACAACTAGGGACTCCACAACTTGAAACTCCACAACTAGAGACTTTGCAACTAGAAACTCCACAACTCGAAACTCCACATCTCGAAACTCCACTACTAGATACTCCACAACTGGAAACTCCACAACTAGAAACTCCACAACCAGAGACTCCGCAACTCCACAACTAGAAACTCCACAACTGGAAACTCCACAACTAGATACTCTGCAACTAGAAACTCCACAACTAGAGACTCCACAACTTGAAACTCCACAACTTTAAACTCCACAACTTGAGACTCTACAACTAGAAACTCCACAACTTGAAACTCCACAACTAGAAACTCCACAACCAGAAACTCCACAACTAGAAACTCCACAACTAGAAACTCCACAACTAGAAACTCTGCAACTAGAGACTCCACAACTAGAAACTCAACAACTAGAAACTCCACAACTACAAGCTCCACAAATAGAGACTCGGCTACAAGAAATTTCATGTCTAGAAAGTCCACAACTATAACTCCACAAATGGAAACTCCACAACTAGAAACTCCACAACTATAAACTCCACAACTAGAGACTCCGCAACTAGAAACTCCGCAGCTAGATACTCCACAAATAGAAACTCCGCAGCTAGTAACTACACAACTAGAGACTCCACAACTAGAAACTCCACAAATAGAAACTCCACAACTAGAAAACTAGGAACTCCACAACTTGAAACCTCACGACCCTAAAATACGCAACTACAAAATCCACAGCTAGAGATTCCGCAACTAGAAACTCCAACACTAGAAACTCCACAACTCAAAATTCCACAACTAGAAACTCCCAAACTCGAAACTCCACAACTCGAAACTCCACAACTGGAAACTCCACAACTAGACACTCCACAACTAAAAACTCTTCAACTAGAAACTCCTAAACTAGAGACTCCGCAACTAAAGAATCTACAACTAGAGACTTCAAACTAGAAACTCAACAACTAGAAACTTCAAAATTCGAAACTCTACTAGAAACTCCACAACTTGAAACTCCACAACTAGACACTCCACAACTAGAAACTCCACAACTAGAGACTCTGCAACTATGGAACTCCGCAACTAGAAACTCCGCATTTAGAAACTCCGCAACAAGAAATTCCACAGCTAGAAACACCACAACTAGACACTCCGCAACTAGAAACTCCACAACTTGAGACGCCGCAACTAGAAACTCCACAACTTGAAACTCCACAACTAGAAACTCCACAACTAGAAACTCTACAACTAGAGACTCCTCAACTATTGAATTCGCAATTAGAAACTCCAAAACTAGAGACGCTGCAACTAGAAACTCTACAACTAGAGACTCCACAACTAGAATCTCCACAACTAAAAACTCCACAACCAGAGACTCTGCAACTTCACAACTAGAAACTCCACAACTGGAAACTTCACATATAGATACTCTGCAACTAGAAACTCCACAACTAGAGACTCCACAACTTGAAACTCCACAACTTTAAACTCCACAACTTGAGACTCCACAACTAGAAACTCCACAACTTGAAACTCCACAGCTTGAGACTCCGCAACTAGAAACTCCACAACTAGGGACTCCACATCTCGAAACTCCACTACTAGATACTCCACAACTGGAAACTCGACAACTAGAAACTCCACATCTAGAGACTCCACAACTAGAAACTCCACATCTTGAGACTCCGCAACTAGAAACTCCAAAACTAGGGACTCCGCAACTAGACACTCCACAACTGGAAACTCCACAACTGGCAACTCCACTACTAGATACTCCACAACTGGAAACTCGGCAACTAGAAACTCCACAACTAGAGACTCCACAACTTGAAACTCCACAACTAGAGACTCTGCAACTAGAAACTCCACAACTAGAGACTCCGCAACTCCACAACTCGAAACTCCACAACTGGAAACTCCACAACTAGACACTCCACAACTAAAAACTCTTCAACTAGAAATTTCTAAACTAGAGACTCCACAACTAGAGAATCTACAACTAGAAACTTCAAACTAGAAACTCAAGCACTAGAAACTCCACTACTAAAAACTCAACAACTAGAAACTCCACAGCTTGAGACTCCGCAACTAGAAACTCCACAACTAGGGACTCCGCAACTATAAACTCCAACTAGAAACTCCACAACTGGAATCTCCACTACTAGATACTCCACAACTGGAAACTCGGCAACTAGAAACTCCACAACTAGAGACTCCACAACTTGAAACTCCACAACTAAAGACTCTGCAACTAGAAACTCCACAACTCGAAACTCCACTACTGGAAACTCCACAACTAGACACTCCACAACAAAAAACTCTTCAACCAGAAACTCCTAAACTAGTGACTCCACAACTAGAGAATCTACAACTAGAGACTTGAAACTAGAAACTCAACAACTGGAAACTCCACAACTGAAAACTCAACAACTAGAAACTCCACAGCTTGAGACTCCGACACTTGAAACTCTACAACTAGAGACTCCGCAACTAGAAACTCCACAAATAGGGACTCCACAACTAGAAACTCCACAACTAGAAACTCCACAACTCGAAACTCCACTACTAGATACTCCACAACTGGAAACTCGACAACTAGAAACTCCACAACTAGAGACTCCACAACTTGAAACTCCACAACTAGAGACTCTGCAACTAGAAACTCAACAACTAGAGACTCCGCAACTCAACAACTAGAAACTCCACAACTGGAAAATCCACAACTAGATACTCGACAACTAGAAAATCTACAACTAGAAACTCCGCAACTAGAGACTCCACAACTACAAACTCCACAAATACATACTCGGCAACTAGAAATTCCATATCTAGAAACTCCACAGCTAGAAACTGCAAAACTAGAGACTTCACAACTAGAAACTCAACAACTAAAAACTCCACAACTAAAAACTCCACAACTGGAAACTCCACAACTTGAGACTCCGCAACTTGAAACTTCACAACTAGAAACTCCGCTTTTAAAAACTCCGCAACTAAAAACTCCGCAACTAGAAACTCCACAACTTAAAAGTCCACAACTAGATACTCCACAACTGGAAACTCCACAACTAGATACTTCACAACTGGAAACTCCACAACTAGATACTCCACAACTAAAAACTCCACAACTAGAAACTCCACAACTAGAGACTCCACAACTCGAAACTCCACAACTAGAATCTCCACAACTAAAAACTCCACAACCAGAGACTCCGCAACTTCACAACTAGAAACTCCACAACTGGAAACTGCACATATAGATACTCTGCAACTAGAAACTCCACAACTAGAGACTCCACAACTTGAAACTCCACAACTTTAAACTCCACAACTTGAGACTCCACAACTAGAAACTCCACAACTAGGGACGCCACAACTGGAAACTCCACTACTAGATACTCCACAACTGGAAACTCCACAACTGGAAACTCCACAACTAGACACTCCACAACAAAAAAACTCTTCAACTAGAAACTCCTAAACTAGAGACTCCACAACTAGAGAATCTACAACTAGAGACTTCATACTAGAAACTCAACAACTAGAAACTCCCCAGCTTGAGACTCCGCAACTTGAAACTCCCCAACTAGAAACTCCGCAACTAGAAACTCCACAACTAGGGACTCCACAACTAGAAACTCCACAACTAGAAACTCCACATCTCGAAACTCCACTACTAGATACTCCACAACTGGAAACTCGACAACTAGAAACTCCACATCTAGAGACTCCACAACTTGAAACTCCACAACTAGAGACTCTGCAACTAGAAACTCAATACTTGAGACTCCGCAACTCAACAACTAGAAACTCCACAACTGGAAAATCCACAACTAGATACTCCACAACTAGAAAATCTACAACTAGAAACTCCACAACTATAGACTCCACAACTTGAAACTCCACAAGTTTAAACTCCACAACTAGAAACTTCACAACTAGAAACTCCACAACTAGAAACTCCACAACTTGAAACTCCTCAACTAGAAACTCCAAAACCAGAAACTCCACAACTAAAAACTCCGCAACTAGAAACTCCGCAACTAGAGATTCCACAACTAAAAACTCCACAACTAGAAACTCCACAACTTCAAACTCCACAAATACAGACTCGGCAACTAGAAATTCCATATCTAGAAACTCCACAACTAGAAACTGCAAAACTAGAGACTTCACAACTAGAAACTCAACAACTAGAAACTCCACAACTAAAAACTCCACAACTGGAAACTCCACAACTTGAGACTCCGCAACTTGAAACTTCACAACTAGAAACTGCGCTAATAAAAACTCCGCAACTAGAAACTCCGCAACTAGAAACTCCACAACTTAAATCTCCACAACTAGATACTCCACAACTGGAAACTCCACAACTAGATACTCCACAACTGGAAACTCCACAACTAGAAACTCCACAACTAGAGACTCCACAACTCGAAACTCCACAACTAGAAACTCCAAAACTAGAAACTCCACAACTAGAATCTCCACAACTAAAAACTCCACAACCAGAGACTCCGCAACTTCACAACTAGAAACTCCACAACTGGAAACTGCACATATAGATACTCTGCAACTAGAAACTCCACAACTATAGACTCCACAACTTTAAACTCCACAACTTGAGACTCCACAACTAGAAACTCCACAGCTAGGGACGCCACAACTGGAAACTCCACTACTAAATACTCCACAACTGGAAACTCGGCAACTAGAAACTCCACAACTAGAGACTCCACAACTTGAAACTCCACAACTAGAGACTCTGCACCTAGAAACTCCACAACTCGAAACTCCACAACTGGAAACTCCACAACTTGACCCTCCACAACAAAAAACTCTTCAACTAGAAACTCCTAAACTAGAGACTCCACAACTAGAGAATCTACAACTAGAGACTTCATACTAGAAACTCAACAACTAGAAACTCCCCAGCTTGAGACTCCGCAACTTGAAACTCCACAACTAGAAACTCCGCAACTAGAAACTCCACAACTAGGGACTCCACAACTAGAAACTCCACAACTAGAAACTCCACATCTCGAAACTCCACTACTAGATACTCCACAACTGGAAACTCGACAACTAGAAACTCCACATCTAGAGACTCCACAACTTGAAACTCCACAACTAGAGACTCTGCAACTAGAAACTCAATACTTGAGACTCCGCAACTCAACAACTAGAAACTCCACAACTGGAAAATCCACAACTAGATACTCCACAACTAGAAAATCTACAACTAGAAACTCCACAACTATAGACTCCACAACTTGAAACTCCACAAGTTTAAACTCCACAACTTGAGACTCCACAACTAGAAACTCCACAAATGGAAACTCCCCAACTAGAAACTCCTCAACTATTGAATTCGCAACTAGAAACTCCAAAACTAGAGACGCTGCAACTAGAAACTCTACAACTAGAGACTCCACAACTAGAATCTCCACAACTAAAAACTCCACAACTAAAAACTCCACAACCAGAGACTCCGCAACTTCACAACTAGGAACTCCACAACTGGAAACTGAATATATAGATACTCTGCAACTAGAAACTCCACAACTAGAGACTCCACAACTTGAAACTCCAACACTTTAAACTCCACAACTTGAGACTCCACAACTAGAAACTCCACAACTTGAAACTCCACAGCTTGAGACTCCACAGCTTGAGACTCCGCAACTAGAAACTCCACAACTAGGGACTCCACAACTTGAAACTCCACAACTAGAGACTTTGCAACTAGAAACTCCACAACTCGAAACTCCACATCTCGAAACTCCACTACTAGATACTCCACAACTGGAAACTCCACAACTAGAAACTCCACAACCAGAGACTCCGCAACTCCACAACTAGAAACTCCACAACTGGAAACTCCACAACTAGATACTCTGCAACTAGAAACTCCACAACTAGAGACTCCACAACTTGAAACTCCACAACTTTAAACTCCACAACTTGAGACTCTACAACTAGAAACTCCACAACTAGAAACTCCACAACTAGAAACTCCACAACCAGAAACTCCACAACTAGAAACTCCACAACTAGAAACTCCACAACTAGAAACTCTGCAACTAGAGACTCCACAACTAGAAACTCAACAACTAGAAACTCCACAACTACAAGCTCCACAAATAGAGACTCGGCTACAAGAAATTTCATGTCTAGAAAGTCCACAACTATAACTCCACAAATGGAAACTCCACAACTAGAAACTCCACAACTATAAACTCCACAACTAGAGACTCCGCAACTAGAAACTCCGCAGCTAGATACTCCACAAATAGAAACTCCGCAGCTAGTAACTACACAACTAGAGACTCCACAACTAGAAACTCCACAACTAGAAACTCCACAACTAGAAAACTAGGAACTCCGCAACTTGAAACCTCACGACCCTAAAATACGCAACTACAAAATCCACAGCTAGAGATTCCGCAACTAGAAACTCCAACACTAAAAACTCCACAACTCAAAATTCCACAACTAGAAACTCCCAAACTCGAAACTCCACAACTCGAAACTCCACAACTGGAAACTCCACAACTAGACACTCCACAACTAAAAACTCTTCAACTAGAAACTCCTAAACTAGAGACTCCACAACTAAAGAATCTACAACTAGAGACTTCAAACTAGAAACTCAACAACTAGAAACTTCAAAATTCGAAACTCTACTAGAAACTCCACAACTTGAAACTCCACAACTAGACACTCCACAACTAGAAACTCCACAACTAGAGACTCTGCAACTATGGAACTCCGCAACTAGAAACTCCGCATTTAGAAACTCCGCAACAAGAAATTCCACAGCTAGAAACACCACAACTAGACACTCCGCAACTAGAAACTCCACAACTTGAGACGCCGCAACTAGAAACTCCACAACTAGAAACTCTACAACTAGAGACTCCTCAACTATTGAATTCGCAATTAGAAACTCCAAAACTAGAGACGCTGCAACTAGAAACTCTACAACTAGAGACTCCACAACTAGAATCTCCACAACTAAAAACTCCACAACCAGAGACTCTGCAACTTCACAACTAGAAACTCCACAACTGGAAACTGCACATATAGATACTCTGCAACTAGAAACTCCACAACTAGAGACTCCACAACTTGAAACTCCACAACTTTAAACTCCACAACTTGAGACTCCACAACTAGAAACTCCACAACTTGAAACTCCACAGCTTGAGACTCCGCAACTAGAAACTCCACAACTAGGGACTCCACATCTCGAAACTCCACTACTAGATACTCCACAACTGGAAACTCGACAACTAGAAACTCCACATCTAGAGACTCCACAACTAGAAACTCCACAACTAGAGACTCTGCAACTAGAAACTCAACAACTAGAGACTCCGCAACTCCACAACTAGAAACTCCTTAACTGGAAAATCCACAACTAGATACTCCACAACTAAAAAATCTAGAACTAGAAACTCCACAACTATAGACTCCAAAACTTGAAACTCCACAAGTTTAAACTCCACAACTTGAGACTCCACAACTAGAAATTCCACAACTGGAAACTCCCCAACTAGAAACTCCGCTACTAGAAACTCCGCAACAGGAGACTCTACAACTAGAAACTCCAAAACTAGAAACTCCACAACTAGAAACTCCACAACTAGAAACTCCACAACTTCAAACTCCACAAATACAGACTCGGCAACTAGAAATTCCATATCTAGAAACTCCACAACTAGGAACTGCAAAACTAGAGACTTCACAACTAGAAACTCAACAACTAGAAACTCCACAACTAAAAACTCCACAACTGGAAACTCCACAACTTGAGACACCGCAACTTGAAACTTCACAACTAGAAACTGCGCTATTAAATACTCCGCAACTAGAAACTCCGCAACTAGAAACTCCACAACTTAAAACTCCACAACTAGATACTCCACAACTGGAAACTCCACAACTAGATACTCCACAACTGGAAACTCCACAACTAGAAACTCCACAACTAGAGACTCCACAACTCGAAACTCCACAACTAGAAACTCCACAACTAGAAACTCCACAACCAGAGACTCCGCAACTCCACAACTAGAAACTCCACAACTGGAAACTCCACAACTAGATACTCTGCAACTAGAAACTCCACAACTAGAGACTCCACAACTTGAAACTCCACAACTCTAAACTCCACAACTTGAGACTCTACAACTAGAAACTCCACAACTTGAAACTCCACAACTAGAAACTCCACAACCAGAAACTCCACAACTAGAAACTCCACAACTAGAAACTCCACAACTAGAAACTCTGCAACTAGAGACTCCACAACTAGAAACTCAACAACTAGAAACTCCACAACTACAAGCTCCACAAATAGACTCGGCTACAAGAAATTTCATGTCTAGAAAGTCCACAACTATAACTCCACAAATGGAAACTCCACAACTAGAAACTCCACAACTATAAACTCCACAACTAGAGACTCCGCAACTAGAAACTCCACAGCTAGATACTCCACAAATAGAAACTCCGCAGCTAGAAACTACACAACTAGAGACTCCACAACTAGAAACTCCACAACTAGAAACTCCACAACTAGAAAACTAGAAACTCCACAACTTGAAACCTCACGACCCTAAAATACGCAACTACAAAATCCACAGCTAGAGATTCCGCAACTAGAAACTCCAACACTAGAAACTCCACAACTCAAAATTCCACAACTAGAAACTCCCAAACTCGAAACTCCACAACTCGAAACTCCACAACTGGAAACTCCACAACTAGACACTCCACAACTAAAAACTCTTCAACTAGAAACTCCTAAACTAGAGACTCCACAACTAAAGAATCTACAACTAGAGACTTCAAACTAGAAACTCAACAACTAGAAACTTCAAAATTCGAAACTCTACTAGAAACTCCACAACTTGAAACTCCACAACTAGACACTCCACAACTAGAAACTCCACAACTAGAGACTCTGCAACTATGGAACTCCGCAACTAGAAACTCCGCATTTAGAAACTCCGCAACAAGAAATTCCACAGCTAGAAACACCACAACTAGACACGCCGCAACTAGAAACTCCACAACTTGAAACTCCACAACTAGAAATTCCACAACTAGAAACTCTACAACTAGAGACTCCTCAACTATTGAATTCGCAACTAGAAACTCCAAAACTAGAGACGCTGCAACTAGAAACTCTACAACTAGAGACTCCACAACTAGAAACTCCACAACTAGAAACTCCGCAACTAGAGACTCCACAACTAGAAACTCTACAACTAGAAATTCCACATCTAGAGACCTTGCAACTAGAAACTCCGCAGCTAGAAACTCCGCAACTAGAAACTCCGCAACTAGAAACTCCACAACTAGAAACTGCACAACTAGAAACTCCACAACTTGAAACCTCACAGCCTTAAGTTCCGCAACTAGAAAATCCACAACTAGAGATTCCGCAACTAGAAACTCCACAACCAGAGACTCTGCAACTAGAAACTCCGCAGCTAGAAACTCCACAAATAGAAACTCCGCAGCTAGAAACTCCACAGCTAGAAACTCCGCAACTAGAAACTCCACAAGTAGAAACTCCACAACTAGATACTCCACAACTGGAAACTCCACAACTAGAAACTTCACAACTAGAGACTCCGCAACTAGAAACTCCACAACTGGAAACTCCACAACTAGATACTCCACAACTGGAAACTCCACAACTAGAAACTCCACAACTAGACTCCACAACTTGAAACTCCACAACTAGAAACTCCGCAACTAGAAACTCCACAACTAGAAACTGCACAACTAGAAACTCCACAACTTGAAACCTCACAGCCTTAAGTTCCGCAACTAGAAAATCCACAACTAGAGATTCCGCAACTAGAAACTCCACAACCAGAAAATCTGCAACTAGAAACTCCACAACTAGATACTCCACAACTGGAAACTCCACAACTAGAAACTCCGCAACTAGAAACTCCACAACTAGAAACTGCACAACTAGAAACTCCACAACTTGAAACCTCACAGCCTTAAGTTCCGCAACTAGAAAATCCACAACTAGAGATTCCGCAACTAGAAACTCCACAACCAGGGACTCTGCAACTAGAAACTCCGCAGCTAGAAACTCCACAAATAGAAACTCCGCAACTAGAAACTCCACAAGTAGAAACTCCACAACTAGATACTCCACAACTGGAAACTCCACAACTAGATACTCCACAACTGGAAACTCCACAACTAGAAACTTCACAAATAGAAACTCCGCAGCTAGAATCTACACAACTAGAGACTCCACAACTAGAAACTCCACAACTAGAAAACTAGAAACTCCGCAACTTGAAACCTCACGACCCTAAAATACGCAACTACAAAATCCACAACTAGGGACTCCGCAACTAGAAACTCCAACTAGAAACTCCACAACTGGAATCTCCACTACTAGATACTTCACAACTGGAAACTCGGCAACTAGAAACTCCACAACTAGAGACTCCACAACTTGAAACTCCACAACTAAAGACTCTGCAACTAGAAACTCCACAACTCGAAACTCCACTACTGGAAACTCCACAACTAGACACTCCACAACAAAAAACTCTTCAACTAGAAACTCCTAAACTAGCGACTCCACAACTAGAGAATCTACAACTAGAGACTTGAAACTAGAAACTCAACAACTGGAAACTCCACAACTGAAAACTCAACAACTAGAAACTCCACAGCTTGAGACTCCGACACTTGAAACTCTACAACTAGAGACTCCGCAACGAGAAACTCCACAAATAGGGACTCCACAACTAGAAACTCCACAACTAGAAACTCCACAACTCGAAACTCCACTACTAGATACTCCACAACTGGAAACTCGACAACTAGAAACTCCACATCTAGAGACTCCACAACTTGAAACTCCACAACTAGAGACTCTGCAACAGAAACTCAACAACTAGAGACTCCGCAACTCAACAACTAGAAACTCCACAACTGGAAAATCCACAACTAGATACTCCACAACTAGAAAATCTACAACTAGAAACTCCGCAACTAGAGACTCCACAACTACAAACTCCACAAATACATACTCGGCAACTAGAAATTCCATATCTAGAAACTCCACAGCTAGAAACTGCAAAACTAGAGACTTCACAACTAGAAACTCAACAACTAAAAACTCCACAACTAAAAACTCCACAACTGGAAACTCCACAACTTGAGACTCCGCAACTTGAAACTTCACAACTAGAAACTCCGCTATTAAAAACTCCGCAACTAAAAACTCCGCAACTAAAAACTCCACAACTTAAAACTCCACAACTAGATACTCCACAACTGGAAACTCCACAACTAGATACTTCACAACTGGAAACTCCACAACTAGATACTCCACAACTAAAAACTCCACAACTAGAAACTCCACAACTAGAGACTCCACAACTCGAAACTCCACAACTAGAATCTCCACAACTAAACACTCCACAACCAGAGACTCCGCAACTTCACAACTAGAAACTCCACAACTGGAAACTGCACATATAGATACTCTGCAACTAGAAACTCCACAACTAGAGACTCCACAACTTGAAACTCCACAACTTGAAACTCCACAACTTGAGACTCCACAACTAGAAACTCCACAACTAGGGACGCCACAACTGGAAACTCTACTACTAGATACTCCACAACTGGAAACTCGGCAACTAGAAACTCCACAACTAGAGACTCCACAACTTGAAACTCCACAACTAGAGACTCTGCAACTAGAAACTCCACAACTCGAAACTCCACAACTGGAAACTCCACAACTAGACACTCCACAACAAAAAACTCTTCAACTAGAAACTCCTAAGCTAGAGACTCCACAACTAGAGAATCTACAACTAGAGACTTCATACTAAAAACTCAACAACTAGAAACTCCCCAGCTTGAGACTCCGCAACTTGAAACTCCCCAACTAGAAACTCCGCAACTAGAAACTCCACAACTAGGGACTCCACAACTAGAAACTCCACAACTAGAAACTCCACATCTCGAAACTCCACTACTAGATACTCCACAACTGGAAACTCGACAACTAGAAACTCCACATCTAGAGACTCCACAACTTGAAACTCCACAACTAGAGACTCTGCAACTAGAAACTCAATACTTGAGACTCCGCAACTCAACAACTAGAAACTCCACAACTGGAAAATCCACAACTAGATACTCCACAACTAGAAAATCTACAACTAGAAACTCCACAACTATAGACTCCACAACTTGAAACTCCACAAGTTTAAACTCCACAACTTGAGACTCCACAACTAGAAACTCCACAAATGGAAACTCCACAACTAGAAACTTCACAACTAGAAACTCCACAACTAGAAACTCCACAACTTGAAACTCCTCAACTAGAAACTCCAAAACCAGAAACTCCACAACTAAAAACTCCGCAACTAGAAACTCCGCAACTAGAGATTCCACAACTAAAAACTCCACAACTAGAAACTCCACAACTTCAAACTCCACAAATACAGACTCGGCAACTAGAAATTCCATATCTAGAAACTCCACAACTAGAAACTGCAAAACTAGAGACTTCACAACTAGAAACTCAACAACTAGAAACTCCACAACTAAAAACTCCACAACTGGAAACTCCACAACTTGAGACTCCGCAACTTGAAACTTCACAACTAGAAACTGCGCTATTAAAAACTCCGCAACTAGAAACTCCGCAACTAGAAACTCCACAACTTAAATCTCCACAACTAGATACTCCACAACTGGAAACTCCACAACTAGATACTCCACAACTGGAAACTCCACAACTAGAAACTCCACAACTAGAGACTCCACAACTCGAAACTCCACAACTAGAAACTACAAAACTAGAAACTCCACAACTAGAATCTCCACAACTAAAAACTCCACAACCAGAGACTCCGCAACTTCACAACTAGAAACTCCACAACTGGAAACTGCACATATAGATACTCTGCAACTAGAAACTCCACAACTATAGACTCCACAACTTGAAACTCCACAACTTTAAACTCCACAACTTGAGACTCCACAACTAGAAACTCCACAACTAGGGACGCCACAACTGGAAACTCCACTACTAGATACTCCACAACTGGAAACTCGGCAACTAGAAACTCCACAACTAGAGACTCCACAACTTGAAACTCCACAACTAGAGACTCTGCAACTAGAAACTCCACAACTCGAAACTCCACAACTGGAAACTCCACAACTTGACCCTCCACAACAAAAAACTCTTCAACTAGAAACTCCTAAACTAGAGACTCCACAACTAGAGAATCTACAACTAGAGACTTCATACTAGAAACTCAACAACTAGAAACTCCCCAGCTTGAGACTCCGCAACTTGAAACTCCACAACTAGAAACTCCGCAACTAGAAACTCCACAACTAGGGACTCCACAACTTGAAACTCCACAACTAGAAACTCCACATCTCGAAACTCCACTACTAGATACTCCACAACTGGAAACTCGACAACTAGAAACTCCACATCTAGAGACTCCACAACTTGAAACTCCACAACTAGAGACTCTGCAACTATAAACTCAATACTTGAGACTCCGCAACTCAACAACTAGAAACTCCACAACTGGAAAATCCACAACTAGATACTCCACAACTAGAAAATCTACAACTAGAAACTCCACAACTATAGACTCCACAACTTGAAACTCCACAAGTTTAAACTCCACAACTTGAGACTCCACAACTAGAAACTCCACAAATGGAAACTCCCCAACTAGAAACTCCTCAACTATTGAATTCGCAACTAGAAACTCCAAAACTAGAGACGCTGCATCTAGAAACTCTACAACTAGAGACTCCACAACTAGAATCTCCACAACTAAAAACTCCACAACTAAAAACTCCACAACCAGAGACTCCGCAACTTCACAACTAGAAACTCCACAACTGGAAACTGAACATATAGATACTCTGCAACTAGAAACTCCACAACTAGAGACTCCACAACTTGAAACTCCAACACTTTAAACTCCACAACTTGAGACTCCACAACTAGAAACTCCAATACTTGAAACTCCACAGCTTGAGACTCCACAGCTTGAGACTCCGCAACTAGAAACTCCACAACTAGGGACTCCACAACTTGAAACTCCACAACTAGAGACTTTGCAACTAGAAACTCCACAACTCGAAACTCCTAAACTAGAGACTCCACAACTAGAGAATTTACAACTAGAGACTTCAAACTAGAAACTCAACAACTAGAAACTCCCCAGCTTCAGACTCCGCAACTTGAAACTCCACAGCTAGAAACTCCGCAACTAGAAACTCCACAACTAGGGACTCCACAACTAGAAACTCCACAACTAGAAACTCCACATCTCGAAACTCCACTACTAGATACTCCACAACTGGAAACTCGACAACTAGAAACTCCACATCTAGAGACTCCACAACTAGAAACTCCACAACTAGAAACTCCACAACTAGAAACTCCACAACCAGAGACTCCGCAACTCCACAACTAGAAACTCCACAACTGGAAACTCCACAACTAGATACTCTGCAACTAGAAACTCCACAACTAGAGACTCCACAACTTGAAACTCCACAACTTTAAACTCCACAACTTGAGACTCTACAACTAGAAACTCCACAACTTGAAACTCCACAACTAGAAACTCCACAACCAGAAACTCCACAACTAGAAACTCCAAACTAGAAACTACACAACTAGAAACTCTGCAACTAGAGACTCCACAACTAGAAACTCAACAACTAGAAACTCCACAACTACAAGCTCCACAAATAGAGACTCGGCTACAAGAAATTTCATGTCTAGAAAGTCCACAACTATAACTCCAGAAATGGAAACTCCACAACTAGAAACTCCACAACTATAAACTCCACAACTAGAGACTCTGCAACTAGAAACTCCGCAGCTAGATACTCCACAAATAGAAACTCCGCAGCTAGTAACTACACAACTAGAGACTCCACAACTAGAAACTCCACAACTAGAAACTCCACAACTAGAAAACTAGGAACTCCACAACTTGAAACCTCACGACCCTAAAATACGCAACTACAAAATCCACAGCTAGAGATTCCGCAACTAGAAACTCCAACACTAGAAACTCCACAACTCAAAGTTCCACAACTAGAAACTCCCAAACTCGAAACTCCACAACTCGAAACTCCACAACTGGAAACTCCACAACTAGACACTCCACAACTAAAAACTCCTCAACTAGAAACTCCTAAACTAGAGACTCCACAACTAAAGAATCTACAACTAGAGACTTCAAACTAGAAACTCAACAACTAGAAACTTCAAAATTCGAAACTCTACTAGAAACTCCACAACTTGAAACTCCACAACTAGACACTCCACAACTAGAAACTCCACAACTAGAGACTCTGCAACTATGGAACTCCGCAACTAGAAACTCCGCATTTAGAAACTCCGCAACAAGAAATTCCACAGCTAGAAACACCACAACTAGACACTCCGCAACTAGAAACTCCACAACTTGAGACGCCGCAACTAGAAACTCCACAACTTGAAACTCCACAACTAGAAACTCCACAACTAGAAACTCTACAACTAGAGACTCCTCAACTATTGAATTCGCAACTAGAAACTCCAAAACTAGAGACGCTGCAACTAGAAACTCTACAACTAGAGACTCCACAACTAGAAACTCCACAACTAGAAACTCCGCAACTAGAGACTCCACAACTAGAAACTCTACAACTAGAAATTCTACATCTAGAGACCTTGCAACTAGAAACTCCGCAGCTAGAAACTCCGCAACTAGAAACTCCGCAACTAGAAACTCCACAACTAGAAACTGCACAACTAGAAACTCCACAACTTGAAACCTCACAGCCTTAAGTTCCGCAACTAGAAAATCCACAACTAGAGATTCCGCAACTAGAAACTCCACAACCAGAGACTCTGCAACTAGAAACTCCGCAGCTAGAAACTCCACAAATAGAAACTCCGCAGCTAGAAACTCCACAGCTAGAAACTCCGCAACTAGAAACTCCACAAGTAGAAACTCCACAACTAGATACTCCACAACTGGAAACTCCACAACTAGAAACTTCACAACTAGAGACTCCGCAACTAGAAACTCCACAACTGGAAACTCCACAACTAGATACTCCACAACTGGAAACTCCACAACTAGAAACTCCACAACTAGACTCCACAACTTGAAACTCCACAACTAGAAACTCCGCAACTAGAAACTCCACAACTAGAAACTGCACAACTAGAAACTCCACAACTTGAAACCTCACAGCCTTAAGTTCCGCAACTAGAAAATCCACAACTAGAGATTCCGCAACTAGAAACTCCACAACCAGAGAATCTGCAACTAGAAACTCCGCAGCTAGAAACTCCACAAATAGAAACTCCGCAACTAGAAACTCCACAAGTAGAAACTCCACAACTAGATACTCCACAACTGGAAACTCCACAACTAGAAACTTCACAACTAGAGACTCCGCAACTAGAAACTCCACAACTGGAAACTCCACAACTAGATACTCCACAACTGGAAACTCCACAACTAGAAACTCCGCAACTAGAAACTCCACAACTAGAAACTGCACAACTAGAAACTCCACAACTTGAAACCTCACAGCCTTAAGTTCCGCAACTAGAAAATCCACAACTAGAGATTCCGCAACTAGAAACTCCACAACCAGAGACTCTGCAACTAGAAACTCCGCAGCTAGAAACTCCACAAATAGAAACTCCGCAACTAGAAACTCCACAAGTAGAAACTCCACAACTAGATACTCCACAACTGGAAACTCCACAACTAGATACTCCACAACTGGAAACTCCACAACTAGAAACTTCACAAATAGAAACTCCGCAGCTAGAATCTACACAACTAGAGACTCCACAACTAGAAACTCCACAACTAGAAACTCCACAACTAGAAAACTAGAAACTCCACAACTTGAAACCTCACGACCCTAAAATACGCAACTACAAAATCCACAGCTAGAGATTCCGCAACTAGAAACTCCACAACTAGAAACTCCACAACTCAAAATTCCACAACTAGAAACTCCCAAACTCGAAACTCCACAACTCGAAACTCCACAGCTGGAAACTCCACAACTAGACACTCCACAACTAAAAACTCTTCAACTAGAAACTCCTAAAATAGAGACTCCACAACTAAAGAATCTACAACTAGAGACTTCAAACTAGAAACTCAACAACTAGAAACTTCAAAATTCGAAACTCTACTAGAAACTCCACAACCTGAAACTCCACAACTAGACACTCCACAACTAGAAACTCCACAACTAGAGACTCTGCAACTATGGAACTCCGCAACTAGAAACTCCGCATTTAGAAACTCCGCAACAAGAAATTCCACAGCTAGAAACACCACAACTAGACACTACGCAACTAGAAACTCCACAACTTGAGACGCCGCAACTAGAGACTCTGCAACTAGAAACTCAATACTTGAGACTCCGCAACTCAACAACTAGAAACTCCACAACTGGAAAATCCACAACTAGATACTCCACAACTAGAAAATCTACAACTAGAAACTCCACAACTATAGACTCCACAACTTGAAACTCCACAAGTTTAAACTCCACAACTTGAGACTCCACAACTAGAAACTCCACAAATGGAAACTCCACAACTAGAAACTTCACAACTAGAAACTCCACAACTAGAAACTCCACAACTTGAAACTCCTCAACTAGAAACTCCAAAACCAGAAACTCCACAACTATAAACTCCGCAACTAGAAACTCCGCAACTAGAGATTCCACAACTAAAAACTCCACAACTAGAAACTCCACAACTTCAAACTCCACAAATACAGACTCGGCAACTAGAAATTCCATATCTAGAAACTCCACAACTAGAAACTGCAAAACTAGAGACTTCACAACTAGAAACTCAACAACTAGAAACTCCACAACTAAAAACTCCACAACTGGAAACTCCACAACTTGAGACTCCGCAACTTGAAACTTCACAACTAGAAACTGCGCTATTAAAAACTCCGCAACTAGAAACTCCGCAACTAGAAACTCCACAACTTAAATCTCCACAACTAGATACTCCACAACTGGAAACTCCACAACTAGATACTCCACAACTGGAAACTCCACAACTAGAAACTCCACAACTAGAGACTCCACAACTCGAAACTCCACAACTAGAAACTCCAAAACTAGAAACTCCACAACTAGAATCTCCACAACTAAAAACTCCACAACCAGAGACTCCGCAACTTCACAACTAGAAACTCCACAACTGGAAACTGAACATATAGATACTCTGCAACTAGAAACTCCACAACTATAGACTCCACAACTTGAAACTCCACAACTAGATACTCCACAACTGGAAACTCGGCAACTAGAAACTCCACAACTAGAGACTCCACAACTTGAAACTCCACAACTAGAGACTCTGCAACTAGAAACTCCACAACTCGAAACTCCACAACTGGAAACTCCACAACTTGACCCTCCACAACAAAAACTCTTCAACTAGAAACTCCTAAACTAGAGACTCCACAACTAGAGAATCTACAACTAGAGACTTCATACTAGAAACTCAACAACTAGAAACTCCCCAGCTTGAGACTCCGCAACTTGAAACTCCACAACTAGAAACTCCGCAACTAGAAACTCCACAACTAGGGACTCCACAACTAGAAACTCCACAACTAGAAACTCCACATCTCGAAACTCCACTACTAGATACTCCACAACTGGAAACTCGACAACTAGAAACTCCACATCTAGAGACTCCACAACTTGAAACTCCACAACTAGAGACTCTGCAACTAGAAACTCAATACTTGAGTTTCCGCAACTCAACAACTAGAAACTCCACAACTGGAAAATCCACAACTAGATACTCCACAACTAGAAAATCTACAACTAGAAACTCCACAACTATAGACTCCACAACTTGAAACTCCACAAGTTTAAACTCCACAACTTGAGACTCCACAACTAGAAACTCCACAAATGGAAACTCCCCAACTAGAAACTCCTCAACTATTGAATTCGCAACTAGAAACTCCAAAACTAGAGACGCTGCATCTAGAAACTCTACAACTAGAGACTCCACAACTAGAATCTCCACAACTAAAAACTCCACAACTAAAAACTCCACAACCAGAGACTCCGCAACTTCACAACTAGAAACTCCACAACTGGAAACTGAACATATAGATACTCTGCAACTAGAAACTCCACAACTAGAGACTCCACAACTTGAAACTCCAACACTTTAAACTCCACAACTTGAGACACCACAACTAGAAACTCCACAACTTGAAACTCCACAGCTTGAGACTCCACAGCTTGAGACTCCGCAACTAGAAACTCCACAACTAGGGACTCCACAACTTGAAACTCCACAACTAGAGACTTTGCAACTAGAAACTCCACAACTCGAAACTCCTAAACTAGAGACTCCACAACTAGAGAATTTACAACTAGAGACTTCAAACTAGAAACTCAACAACTAGAAACTCCCCAGCTTCAGACTCCGCAACTGAAACTCCACAGCTAGAAACTCCGCAACTAGAAACTCCACAACTAGGGACTCCACAACTAGAAACTCCACAACTAGAAACTCCACATCTCGAAACTCCACTACTAGATACTCCACAACTGGAAACTCGACAACTAGAAACTCCACATCTAGAGACTCCACAACTAGAAACTCCACAACTAGAAACTCCACAACTAGAAACTCCACAACCAGAGACTCCGCAACTCCACAACTAGAAACTCCACAACTGGAAACTCCACAACTAGATATTCTGCAACTAGAAACTCCACAACTAGAGACTCCACAACTTGAAACTCCACAACTTTAAACTCCACAACTTGAGACTCTACAACTAGAAACTCCACAACTTGAAACTCCACAACTAGAAACTCCACAACCAGAAACTCCACAACTAGAAACTCCACAACTAGAAACTCCACAACTAGAAACTCTGCAACTAGAGACTCCACAACTAGAAACTCAACAACTAGAAACTCCACAACTACAAGCTCCACAAATAGAGACTCGGCTACAAGAAATTTCATGTCTAGAAAGTCCACAACTATAACTCCACAACTAGAGACTCCGCAACTAGAAACTCCGCAGCTAGATACTCCACAAATAGAAACTCCGCAGCTAGTAACTACACAACTAGAGACTGCACAACTAGAAACTCCACAACTAGAAACTCCACAACTAGAAAACTAGGAACTCCACAACTTCAAACCTCACGACCCTAAAATACGCAACTACAAAATCCACAGCTAGAGATTCCGCAACTAGAAACTCCAACACTAGAAACTCCACAACTCAAAATTCCACAACTAGAAACTCCCAAACTCGAAACTCCACAACTCGAAACTCCACAACTGGAAACTCCACAACTAGACATACCACAACTAAAAACTCTTCAACTAGAAACTCCTAAACTAGAGACGCCACAACTAAAGAATCTACAACTAGAGACTTCAAACTAGAAACTCAACAACTAGAAACTTCAAAATTCGAAACTCTACTAGAAACTCCACAACTTGAAACTCCACAACTAGACACTCCACAACTAGAAACTCCACAACTAGAGACTCTGCAACTATGGAACTCCGCAACTAGAAACTCCGCATTTAGAAACTCCGCAACAAGAAATTCCACAGCTAGAAACACCACAACTAGACACTCCGCAACTAGAAACTCCACAACTTGAGACGCCGCAACTAGAAACTCCACAACTTGAAACTCCACAACTAGAAACTCCACAACTAGAAACTCTACAACTAGAGACTCCTCAACTATTGAATTCGCAACTAGAAACTCCAAAACTAGAGACGCTGCAACTAGAAACTCTACAACTAGAGACTCCACAACTAGAAACTCCACAACTAGAAACTCCGCAACTAGAGACTCCACAACTAGAAACTCTACAACTAGAAATTCTACATCTAGAGACCTTGCAACTAGAAACTCCGCAGCTAGAAACTCCGCAACTAGAAACTCCGCAACTAGAAACTCCACAACTAGAAACTGCACAACTTGAAACTCCACAACTTGAAACCTCACAGCCTTAAGTTCCGCAACTAGAAAATCCACAACTAGAGATTCCGCAACTAGAAACTCCACAACCAGAGACTCTGCAACTAGAAACTCCGCAGCTAGAAACTCCACAAATAGAAACTCCGCAGCTAGAAACTCCACAGCTAGAAACTCCGCAACTAGAAACTCCACAAGTAGAAACTCCACAACTAGATACTCCACAACTGGAAACTCCACAACTAGAAACTTCACAACTAGAGACTCCGCAACTAGAAACTCCACAACTGGAAACTCCACAACTAGATACTCCACAACTGGAAACTCCACAACTAGAAACTCCACAACTAGACTCCACAACTTGAAACTCCACAACTAGAAACTCCGCAACTAGAAACTCCACAACTAGAAACTGCACAACTAGAAACTCCACAACTTGAAACCTCACAGCCTTAAGTTCCGCAACTAGAAAATCCACAACTAGAGATTACGCAACTAGAAACTCCACAACCAGAGAATCTGCAACTAGAAACTCCGCCGCTAGAAACTCCACAAATAGAAACTCCGCAACTAGAAACTCCACAACTAGGGACTCCACAACTAGAAACTCCACAACTAGAAACTCCACATCTCGAAACTCCACTACTAGATACTCCACAACTGGAAACTCGACAACTAGAAACTCCACAACTATAGACTCCACAACTTGAAACTCCACAAGTTTAAACTCCACAACTTGAGACTCCACAACTAGAAACTCCACAAATGGAAACTCCACAACTAGAAACTTCACAACTAGAAACTCCACAACTAGAAACTCCACAACTTGAAACTCCTCAACTAGAAACTCCAAAACCAGAAACTCCACAACTAAAAACTCCGCAACTAGAAACTCCGCAACTAGAGATTCCACAACTAAAAACTCCACAACTAGAAACTCCACAACTTCAAACTCCACAAATACAGACTCGGCAACTAGAAATTCCATATCTAGAAACTCCACAACTAGAAACTGCAAAACTAGAGACTTCACAACTAGAAACTCAACAACTAGAAACTCCACAACTAAAAACTCCACAACTGGAAACTCCACAACTTGAGACTCCGCAACTTGAAACTTCACAACTAGAAACTGTGCTATTAAAAACTCCGCAACTAGAAACTCCGCAACTAGAAACTCCACAACTTAAATCTCCACAACTAGATACTCCACAACTGGAAACTCCACAACTAGATACTCCACAACTGGAAACTCCACAACTAGAAACTCCACAACTAGAGACTCCACAACTCGAAACTCCACAACTAGAAACTACAAAACTAGAAACTCCACAACTAGAATCTCCACAACTAAAAACTCCACAACCAGAGACTCCGCAACTTCACAACTAGAAACTCCACAACTGGAAACTGCACATATAGATACTCTGCAACTAGAAACTCCACAACTATAGACTCCACAACTTGAAACTCCACAACTTTAAACTCCACAACTTGAGACTCCACAACTAGAAACTCCACAACTAGGGACGCCACAACTGGAAACTCCACTACTAGATACTCCACAACTGGAAACTCGGCAACTAGAAACTCCACAACTAGAGACTCCACAACTTGAAACTCCACAACTAGAGACTCTGCAACTAGAAACTCCACAACTCGAAACTCCACAACTGGAAACTCCACAACTTGACCCTCCACAACAAAAAACTCTTCAACTAGAAACTCCTAAACTAGAGACTCCACAACTAGAGAATCTACAACTAGAGACTTCATATTAGAAACTCAACAACTAGAAACTCCCCAGCTTGAGACTCCGCAACTTGAAACTCCACAACTAGAAACTCCGCAACTAGAAACTCCACAACTAGGGACTCCACAACTAGAAACTCCACAACTAGAAACTCCACATCTCGAAACTCCACTACTAGATACTCCACAACTGGAAACTCGACAACTAGAAACTCCACATCTAGAGACTCCACAACTTGAAACTCCACAACTAGAGACTCTGCAACTATAAACTCAATACTTGAGACTCCGCAACTCAACAACTAGAAACTCCACAACTGGAAAATCCACAACTAGATACTCCACAACTAGAAAATCTACAACTAGAAACTCCACAACTATAGACTCCACAACTTGAAACTCCACAAGTTTAAACTCCACAACTTGAGACTCCACAACTAGAAACTCCACAAATGGAAACTCCCCAACTAGAAACTCCTCAACTATTGAATTCGCAACTAGAAACTCCAAAACTAGAGACGCTGCATCTAGAAACTCTACAACTAGAGACTCCACAACTAGAATCTCCACAACTAAAAACTCCACAACTAAAAACTCCACAACCAGAGACTCCGCAACTTCACAACTAGAAACTCCACAACTGGAAACTGAACATATAGATACTCTGCAACTAGAAACTACACAACTAGAGACTCCACAACTTGAAACTCCAACACTTTAAACTCCACAACTTGAGACTCCACAACTAGAAACTCCAATACTTGAAACTCCACAGCTTGAGACTCCACAGCTTGAGACTCCGCAACTAGAAACTCCACAACTAGGGACTCCACAACTTGAAACTCCACAACTAGAGACTTTGCAACTAGAAACTCCACAACTCGAAACTCCTAAACTAGAGACTCCACAACTAGAGAATTTACAACTAGAGACTTCAAACTAGAAACTCAACAACTAGAAACTCCCCAGCTTCAGACTCCGCAACTTGAAACTCCACAGCTAGAAACTCCGCAACTAGAAACTCCACAACTAGGGACTCCACAACTAGAAACTCCACAACTAGAAACTCCACATCTCGAAACTCCACTACTAGATACTCCACAACTGGAAACTCGACAACTAGAAACTCCACATCTAGAGACTCCACAACTAGAAACTCCACAACTAGAAACTCCACAACTAGAAACTCCACAACCAGAGACTCCGCAACTCCACAACTAGAAACTCCACAACTGGAAACTCCACAACTAGATACTCTGCAACTAGAAACTCCACAACTAGAGACTCCACAACTTGAAACTCCACAACTTTAAACTCCACAACTTGAGACTCTACAACTAGAAACTCCACAACCAGAAACTCCACAACTAGAAACTCCAAACTAGAAACTACACAACTAGAAACTCTGCAACTAGAGACTCCACAACTAGAAACTCAACAACTAGAAACTCCACAACTACAAGCTCCACAAATAGAGACTCGGCTACAAGAAATTTCATGTCTAGAAAGTCCACAACTATAACTCCAGAAATGGAAACTCCACAACTAGAAACTCCACAACTATAAACTCCACAACTAGAGACTCTGCAACTAGAAACTCCGCAGCTAGATACTCCACAAATAGAAACTCCGCAGCTAGTAACTACACAACTAGAGACTCCACAACTAGAAACTCCACAACTAGAAACTCCACAACTAGAAAACTAGGAACTCCACAACTTGAAACCTCACGACCCTAAAATACGCAACTACAAAATCCACAGCTAGAGATTCCGCAACTAGAAACTCCAACACTAGAAACTCCACAACTCAAAATTCCACAACTAGAAACTCCCAAACTCGAAACTCCACAACTCGAAACTCCACAACTGGAAACTCCACAACTAGACACTCCACAACTAAAAACTCTTCAACTAGAAACTCCTAAACTAGAGACTCCACAACTAAAGAATCTACAACTAGAGACTTCAAACTAGAAACTCAACAACTAGAAACTTCAAAATTCGAAACTCTACTAGAAACTCCACAACTTGAAACTCCACAACTAGACACTCCACAACTAGAAACTCCACAACTAGAGACTCTGCAACTATGGAACTCCGCAACTAGAAACTCCGCATTTAGAAACTCCGCAACAAGAAATTCCACAGCTAGAAACACCACAACTAGACACTCCGCAACTAGAAACTCCACAACTTGAGACGCCGCAACTAGAAACTCCACAACTTGAAACTCCACAACTAGAAACTCCACAACTAGAAACTCTACAACTAGAGACTCCTCAACTATTGAATTCGCAACTAGAAACTCCAAAACTAGAGACGCTGCAACTAGAAACTCTACAACTAGAGACTCCACAACTAGAAACTCCACAACTAGAAACTCCGCAACTAGAGACTCCACAACTAGAAACTCTACAACTAGAAATTCTACATCTAGAGACCTTGCAACTAGAAACTCCGCAGCTATAAACTCCGCAACTAGAAACTCCGCAACTAGAAACTCCACAACTAGAAACTGCACAACTAGAAACTCCACAACTTGAAACCTCACAGCCTTAAGTTCCGCAACTAGAAAATCCACAACTAGAGATTCCGCAACTAGAAACTCCACAACCAGAGACTCTGCAACTAGAAACTCCGCAGCTAGAAACTCCACAAATAGAAACTCCGCAGCTAGAAACTCCACAGCTAGAAACTCTGCAACTAGAAACTCCACAAGTAGAAACTCCACAACTAGATACTCCACAACTGGAAACTCCACAACTAGAAACTTCACAACTAGAGACTCCGCAACTAGAAACTCCACAACTGGAAACTCCACAACTAGATACTCCACAACTGGAAACTCCACAACTAGAAACTCCACAACTAGACTCCACAACTTGAAACTCCACAACTAGAAACTCCGCAACTAGAAACTCCACAACTAGAAACTGCACAACTAGAAACTCCACAACTTGAAACCTCACAGCCTTAAGTTCCGCAACTAGAAAATCCACAACTAGAGATTCCGCAACTAGAAACTCCACAACCAGAGAATCTGCAACTAGAAACTCCGCAGCTAGAAACTCCACAAATAGAAACTCCGCAACTAGAAACTCCACAAGTAGAAACTCCACAACTAGATACTCCACAACTGGAAACTCCACAACTAGAAACTTCACAACTAGAGACTCCGCAACTAGAAACTCCACAACTGGAAACTCCACAACTAGATACTCCACAACTGGAAACTCCACAACTAGAAACTCCGCAACTAGAAACTCCACAACTAGAAACTGCACAACTAGAAACTCCACAACTTGAAACCTCACAGCCTTAAGTTCCGCAACTAGAAAATCCACAACTAGAGATTCCGCAACTAGAAACTCCACAACGAGAGACTCTGCAACTAGAAACTCCGCAGCTAGAAACTCCACAAATAGAAACTCCGCAACTAGAAACTCCACAAGTAGAAACTCCACAACTAGATACTCCACAACTGGAAACTCCACAACTAGATACTCCACAACTGGAAACTCCACAACTAGAAACTTCACAAATAGAAACTCCGCAGCTAGAATCTACACAACTAGAGACTCCACAACTAGAAACTCCACAACTAGAAACTCCACAACTAGAAAACTAGAAACTCCACAACTTGAAACCTCACGACCCTAAAATACGCAACTACAAAATCCACAGCTAGAGATTCCGCAACTAGAAACTCCACAACTAGAAACTCCACAACTCAAAATTCCACAACTAGAAACTCCCAAACTCGAAACTCCACAACTCGAAACTCCACAGCTGGAAACTCCACAACTAGACACTCCACAACTAAAAACTCTTCAACTAGAAACTCCTAAAATAGAGACTCCACAACTAAAGAATCTACAACTAGAGACTTCAAACTAGAAACTCAACAACTAGAAACTTCAAAATTCGAAACTCTACTAGAAACTCCACAACCTGAAACTCCACAACTAGACACTCCACAACTAGAAACTCCACAACTAGAGACTCTGCAACTATGGAACTCCGCAACTAGAAACTCCGCATTTAGAAACTCCGCAACAAGAAATTCCACAGCTAGAAACACCACAACTAGACACTACGCAACTAGAAACTCCACAACTTGAGACGCCGCAACTAGAGACTCTGCAACTAGAAACTCAATACTTGAGACTCCGCAACTCAACAACTAGAAACTCCACAACTGGAAAATCCACAACTAGATACTCCACAACTAGAAAATCTACAACTAGAAACTCCACAACTATAGACTCCACAACTATAAACTCCACAAGTTTAAACTCCACAACTTGAGACTCCACAACTAGAAACTCCACAAATGGAAACTCCACAACTAGAAACTTCACAACTAGAAACTCCACAACTAGAAACTCCACAACTTGAAACTCCTCAACTAGAAACTCCAAAACCAGAAACTCCACAACTATAAACTCCGCAACTAGAAACTCCGCAACTAGAGATTCCACAACTAAAAACTCCACAACTAGAAACTCCACAACTTCAAACTCCACAAATACAGACTCGGCAACTAGAAATTCCATATCTAGAAACTCCACAACTAGAAACTGCAAAACTAGAGACTTCACAACTAGAAACTCAACAACTAGAAACTCCACAACTAAAAACTCCACAACTGGAAACTCCACAACTTGAGACTCCGCAACTTGAAACTTCACAACTAGAAACTGCGCTATTAAAAACTCCGCAACTAGAAACTCCGCAACTAGAAACTCCACAACTTAAATCTCCACAACTAGATACTCCACAACTGGAAACTCCACAACTAGATACTCCACAACTGGAAACTCCACAACTAGAAACTCCACAACTAGAGACTCCACAACTCGAAACTCCACAACTAGAAACTCCAAAACTAGAAACTCCACAAGTAGAATCTCCACAACTAAAAACTCCACAACCAGAGACTCCGCAACTTCACAACTAGAAACTCCACAACTGGAAACTGAACATATAGATACTCTGCAACTAGAAACTCCACAACTATAGACTCCACAACTTGAAACTCCACTACTAGATACTCCACAACTGGAAACTCGGCAACTAGAAACTCCACAACTAGAGACTCCACAACTTGAAACTCCACAACTAGAGACTCTGCAACTAGAAACTCCACAACTCGAACCTCCACAACTGGAAACTCCACAACTTGACCCTCCACAACAAAAACTCTTCAACTAGAAACTCCTAAACTAGAGACTCCACAACTAGAGAATCTACAACTAGAGACTTCATACTAGAAACTCAACAACTAGAAACTCCCCAGCTTGAGACTCCGCAACTTGAAACTCCACAACTAGAAACTCCGCAACTAGAAACTCCACAACTAGGGACTCCACAACTAGAAACTCCACAACTAGAAACTCCACATCTCGAAACTCCACTACTAGATACTCCACAACTGGAAACTCGACAACTAGAAACTCCACATCTAGAGACTCCACAACTTGAAACTCCACAACTAGAGACTCTGCAACTAGAAACTCAATACTTGAGTTTCCGCAACTCAACAACTAGAAACTCCACAACTGGAAAATCCACAACTAGATACTCCACAACTAGAAAATCTACAACTAGAAACTCCACAACTATAGACTCCACAACTTGAAACTCCACAAGTTTAAACTCCACAACTTGAGACTCCACAACTAGAAACTCCACAAATGGAAACTCCCCAACTAGAAACTCCTCAACTATTGAATTCGCAACTAGAAACTCCAAAACTAGAGACGCTGCATCTAGAAACTCTACAACTAGAGACTCCACAACTAGAATCTCCACAACTAAAAACTCCACAACTAAAAACTCCACAACCAGAGACTCCGCAACTTCACAACTAGAAACTCCACAACTGGAAACTGAACATATAGATACTCTGCAACTAGAAACTCCACAACTAGAGACTCCACAACTTGAAACTCCAACACTTTAAACTCCACAACTTGAGACACCACAACTAGAAACTCCACAACTTGAAACTCCACAGCTTGAGACTCCACAGCTTGAGACTCCGCAACTAGAAACTCCACAACTAGGGACTCCACAACTTGAAACTCCACAACTAGAGACTTTGCAACTAGAAACTCCACAACTCGAAACTCCTAAACTAGAGACTCCACAACTAGAGAATTTACAACTAGAGACTTCAAACTAGAAACTCAACAACTAGAAACTCCCCAGCTTCAGACTCCGCAACTGAAACTCCACAGCTAGAAACTCCGCAACTAGAAACTCCACAACTAGGGACTCCACAACTAGAAACTCCACAACTAGAAACTCCACATCTCGAAACTCCACTACTAGATACTCCACAACTGGAAACTCGACAACTAGAAACTCCACATCTAGAGACTCCACAACTAGAAACTCCACAACTAGAAACTCCACAACTAGAAACTCCACAACCAGAGACTCCGCAACTCCACAACTAGAAACTCCACAACTGGAAACTCCACAACTAGATACTCTGCAACTAGAAACTCCACAACTAGAGACTCCACAACTTGAAACTCCACAACTTTAAACTCCACAACTTGAGACTCTACAACTAGAAACTCCACAACTTGAAACTCCACAACTAGAAACTCCACAACCAGAAACTCCACAACTAGAAACTCCACAACTAGAAACTCCACAACTAGAAACTCTGCAACTAGAGACTCCACAACTAGAAACTCAACAACTAGAAACTCCACAACTACAAGCTCCACAAATAGAGACTCGGCTACAAGAAATTTCATGTCTAGAAAGTCCACAACTATAACTCCACAACTAGAGACTCCGCAACTAGAAACTCCGCAGCTAGATACTCCACAAATAGAAACTCCGCAGCTAGTAACTACACAACTAGAGACTGCACAACTAGAAACTCCACAACTAGAAACTCCACAACTAGAAAACTAGGAACTCCACAACTTCAAACCTCACGACCCTAAAATACGCAACTACAAAATCCACAGCTAGAGATTCCGCAACTAGAAACTCCAACACTAGAAACTCCACAACTCAAAATTCCACAACTAGAAACTCCCAAACTCGAAACTCCACAACTCGAAACTCCACAACTGGAAACTCCACAACTAGACATACCACAACTAAAAACTCTTCAACTAGAAACTCCTAAACTAGAGACTCCACAACTAAAGAATCTACAACTAGAGACTTCAAACTAGAAACTCAACAACTAGAAACTTCAAAATTCGAAACTCTACTAGAAACTCCACAACTTGAAACTCCACAACTAGACACTCCACAACTAGAAACTCCACAACTAGAGACTCTGCAACTATGGAACTCCGCAACTAGAAACTCCGCATTTAGAAACTCCGCAACAAGAAATTCCACAGCTAGAAACACCACAACTAGACACTCCGCAACTAGAAACTCCACAACTTGAGACGCCGCAACTAGAAACTCCACAACTTGAAACTCCACAACTAGAAACTCCACAACTAGAAACTCTACAACTAGAGACTCCTCAACTATTGGATTCGCAACTAGAAACTCCAAAACTAGAGACGCTGCAACTAGAAACTCTACAACTAGAGACTCCACAACTAGAAACTCCACAACTAGAAACTCCGCAACTAGAGACTCCACAACTAGAAACTCTACAACTAGAAATTCTACATCTAGAGACCTTGCAACTAGAAACTCCGCAGCTAGAAACTCCGCAACTAGAAACTCCGCAACTAGAAACTCCACAACTAGAAACTGCACAACTTGAAACTCCACAACTTGAAACCTCACAGCCTTAAGTTCCGCAACTAGAAAATCCACAACTAGAGATTCCGCAACTAGAAACTCCACAACCAGAGACTCTGCAACTAGAAACTCCGCAGCTAGAAACTCCACAAATAGAAACTCCGCAGCTAGAAACTCCACAGCTAGAAACTCCGCAACTAGAAACTCCACAAGTAGAAACTCCACAACTAGATACTCCACAACTGGAAACTCCACAACTAGAAACTTCACAACTAGAGACTCCGCAACTAGAAACTCCACAACTGGAAACTCCACAACTAGATACTCCACAACTGGAAACTCCACAACTAGAAACTCCACAACTAGACTCCACAACTTGAAACTCCACAACTAGAAACTCCGCAACTAGAAACTCCACAACTAGAAACTGCACAACTAGAAACTCCACAACTTGAAACCTCACAGCCTTAAGTTCCGCAACTAGAAAATCCACAACTAGAGATTACGCAACTAGAAACTCCACAACCAGAGAATCTGCAACTAGAAACTCCGCCGCTAGAAACTCCACAAATAGAAACTCCGCAACTAGAAACTCCACAAGTAGAAACTCCACAACTAGATACTCCACAACTGGAAACTCCACAACTAGAAACTTCACAACTAGAGACTCCGCAACTAGAAACTCCACAACTGGAAACTCCACAACTAGATACTCCACAACTGGAAACTCCACAACTAGAAACTCCGCAACTAGAAACTCCACAACTAGAAACTGCACAACTAGAAACTCCACAACTTGAAACCTCACAGCCTTAAGTTCCGCAACTAGAAAATCCACAACTAGAGATTCCGCAACTAGAAACTCCACAACCAGAGACTCTGCAACTAGAAACTCCGCAGCTAGAAACTCCACAAATAGAAACTCCGCAACTAGAAACTCCACAAGTAGAAACTCCACAACTAGATACTCCACAACTGGAAACTCCACAACTAGATACTCCACAACTGGAAACTCCACAACTAGAAACTTCACAAATAGAAACTCCGCAGCTAGAATCTACACAACTAGAGACTCCACAACTAGAAACTCCACAACTAGAAACTCCACAACTAGAAAACTAGAAACTCCACAACTTGAAACCTCACGACCCTAAAATACGCAACTACAAAATCCACAGCTAGAGATTCCGCAACTAGAAACTCCACAACTAGAAACTCCACAACTCAAAATTCCACAACTAGAAACTCCCAAACTCGAAACTCCACAACTCGAAACTCCACAACTGGAAACTCCACAACTAGACACTCCACAACTAAAAACTCTTCAACTAGAAACTCCTAAAATAGAGACTCCACAACTAAAGAATCTACAACTAGAGACTTCAAACTAGAAACTCAACAACTAGAAACTTCAAAATTCGAAACTCTACTAGAAACTCCACAACTTGAAACTCCACAACTAGACACTCCACAACTAGAAACTCCACAACTAGAGACTCTGCAACTATGGAACTCCGCAACTAGAAACTCCGCATTTAGAAACTCCGCAACAAGAAATTCCACAGCTAGAAACACCACAACTAGACACTCCGCAACTAGAAACTCCACAACTTGAGACGCCGCAACTAGGAACTCCACAACTTGAAACTCCACAACTAGAAACTCCACAACTAGAAACTCTACAACTAGAGACTCCTCAACTATTGAATTCGCAACTAGAAACTCCAAAACTAGAGACGCTGCAACTAGAAACTCTACAACTAGAGACTCCACAACTAGAATCTCCACAACTAAAAACTCCACAACCAGAGACTCTGCAACTTCACAACTAGAAACTCCACAACTGGAAACTGCACATATAGATACTCTGCAACTAGAAACTCCACAACTAGAGACTCCACAACTTGAAACTCCACAACTTTAAACTCCACAACTTGAGACTCCACAACTAGAAACTCCACAACTTGAAACTCCACAGCTTGAGACTCCGCAACTAGAAACTCCACAACTAGGGACTCCACAACTGGAAACTCCGTTACTAGATACTCCACAACTGGAAACTCGGCAACTAGAAACTCCACAACTAGAGACTCCACAACTTGAAACTCCACAACTAGAGACTCTGCAACTAGAAACTTCACAACTCGAAACTCCACAACTGGAAACTCCACAACTAGACACTCCACAACAAAAAACTCTTCAACTAGAAACTCCTAAACTAGAGACTCCACAACTAGAGAATCTACAACTAGAGACTTCAAACTAGAAACTCAACAACTAGAAACACCCCAGCTTGAGACTCCGCAACTTGAAACTCCACAGCTAGAAACTCCGCAACTAGAAACTCCACAACTAGGGACTCCACAACTAGAAACTCCACAACTTGAAACTCCACAGCTTGAGACTCCGCAACTAGAAACTCCACAACTAGGGACTCCACAACTGGAAACTCCGTTACTAGATACTCCACAACTGGAAACTCGGCAACTAGAAACTCCACAACTAGAGACTCCACAACTTGAAACTCCACAACTACAGACTCTGCAACTAGAAACTTCACAACTCGAAACTCCACAACTGGAAACTCCACAACTAGACACTCCACAACAAAAAACTCTTCAACTAGAAACTCCTAAACTAGAGACTCCACAACTAGAGAATCTACAACTAGAGACTTCAAACTAGAAACTCAACAACTAGAAACTCCCCAGCTTGAGACTCCGCAACTTGAAACTCCACAGCTAGAAACTCCGCAACTAGAAACTCCACAACTAGGGACTCCGCAACTAGAAACTCCACAACTGGAAACTCCACAACTGGCAACTCCACTACTAGATACTCCACAACTGGAAACTCGGCAACTAGAAACTCCACAACTAGAGACTCCACAACTTGAAACTCCACAACTAGAGACTCTGCAACTAGAAACTCCACAACTAGAGACTCCGCAACTCCACAACTCGGAACTCCACAACTGGAAACTCCACAACTAGACACTCCACAACTAAAAACTCTACAACTAGAAATTCCTAAACTAGAGACTCCACAACTAGAGAATCTACAACTAGAGACTTCAAACTAGAAACTCAAGCACTAGAAACTCCACAACTAAAAACTCAACAACTAGAAACTCCACAGCTTGAAACTCCGCAACTAGAAACTCCACAACTAGGGACTCCGCAACTAGAAACTCCAACTAGAAACTCCACAACTGGCAACTCCACTACTAGATACTCCACAACTAGAGACTCTGCAACTAGAAACTCCACAACTAGAGACTCCGCAACTCCACAACTCGGAACTCCACAACTCGAAACTCCACTACTGGAAACTCCACAACAAAAAACTCTTCAACTAGAAACTCCTAAACTAGAGACTCCACAACTAGAGAATCTACAACTAGAGACTTGAAACTAGAAACTCAACAACTGGAAACTCCACAACTAAAAACTCACAACTAGAAACTCCACAGCTTGAGACTCCGACACTTGAAACTCCACAACTAGAGACTCCGCAACTAGAAACTCCACAACTAGGGACTCCACAACTAGAAACTCCACAACTAGAAACTCCACAACTCGAAACTCCACTACTAGATACTCCACAACTGGAAACTCGACAACTAGAAACTCCACATCTAGAGACTCCACAACTTGAAACTCCACAACTAGAGACTCTGCAACTAGAAACTCAACAACTAGAGACTCCGCAACTCAACAACTAGAAACTCCACAACTGGAAAATCCACAACTAGATACTCCACAACTAGAAAATCTACAACTAGAAACTCCGCAACTAGAGACTCCACAACTAGAAACTCCACAACTAGAAACTCCACAACTACAAACTCCACAAATACAGACTCGGCAACTAGAAATTCCATATCTAGAAACTCCACAGCTAGAAACTGCAAACTAGAGACTTCACAACTAGAAACTCCACAACTAGATACTTCACAACTGGAAACTCCACAACTGGATACTTCACAACTGGAAACTCCACAACTAGATACTCCACAACTAAAAACTCCACAACTAGAAACTCCACAACTAGAGACTCCACAACTCGAAACTCCACAACTAGAATCTCCACAACTAAAAACTCCACAACCAGAGACTCCGCAACTTCACAACTAGAAACTCCACAACTGGAAACTGCACATATAGATACTCTGCAACTAGAAACTCCACAATTAGAGACTCCACAACTTGAAACTCCACAACTTTAAACTCCACAACTTGAGACTCCACAGCTAGAAACTCCACAACTAGGGACTCCACAACTGGAAACTCCACTACTAGATACTCCACAACTAGAAACTCGGCAACTAGAAACTCCACAACTAGAGACTCCACAACTTGAAACTCCACAACTAGAGACTCTGCAACTAGAAACTCCACAACTCGAAACTCCACAACTGGAAACTCCACAACTAGACACTCCACAACAAAAAACTCAACTAGAAACTCCTAAACTAGAGACTCCACAACTAGAGAATCTACAACTAGAGACTTCAAACTAGAAACTCAACAACTAGAAACTCCCCAGCTTGAGACTCCGCAACTTGAAACTCCACAACTAGAAACTCCGCAACTAGAAACTCCACAACTAGGGACTCCACAACTAGAAACTCCACAACTTGAAACTCCACAACTCTAAACTCCACAACTTGAGACTCCACAACTAAAAACTCCACAACTTGAAACTCCAAAACTAGAAACTCCACAACCAGAAACTCCACAACTAGAAACTCCACATCTCGAAACTCCACTACTAGATACTCCACAACTGGAAACTCGACAACTAGAAACTCAACATCTTGAGACTCCACAACTTGAAACTCCACAACTAGAGACTCTGCAACCAGAAACTCAATACTTGAGGCTCCGCAACTCAACAACCAGAAACTCCACAACTTGAAAATCCACAACTAGATACTCCACAACTAGAAAATCTACAACTAGAAACTCCACAACTATAGACTCCACAACTTGAAACTCCACAAGTTTAAACTCCACAACTTGAGACTCGACAACTAGAAACTCCACAACTAGAAACTCCACAACTTGAAACTCCTCAGCTAGAAACTCCAAAACCAGAAACTCCACAACTAGAAACTCCGCAACTAGAAACTCCGCAACTAGAGACTCCACAACTAGAAACTCCACAACTAGAAACTCCACAACTTCAAACTCCACAAATACAGACTCGGCAACTAGAAATTCCATATCTAGAAACTCCACAACTAGAAACTCTAACACTATAGACTCCAAAACTTGAAACTCCACAAGTTTAAACTCCACAACTTGAGACTCCACCACTAGAAACTCCACAACTAGAAACTCCACAACTTGAAACTCCTCAACTAGAAACTCCAAAGCCAGAAACTCCACAACTAGAAACTCCGCAACTAGAAACTTCACAACTAGAAACTCACAACTAGAAACTCCACAACTAAAAACTCCACAACTGGAAACTCCACAACTTGAGACTCCACAACTAGAAACTCCACAACTAGAAACTCCGCAACTAGAGACTCCACAACTAAAAACTCTACAACTAGAAATTCCACATCTACAGACCTTGCAACTAGAAACTCCGCAGCTAGAAACTCCACAACTAGAAACTCCTCAACTAGAAACTCCACAACTAGAAACTGCACAACTAGAAACTCCACAACTTGAAACCTCACAGCTTTAAGTTCCGCAACTAGAAAATCCACAACTAGAGATTCCGCAACTAGAAACTCCACAACCAGAGACTCTGCAACTAGAAACTCCGCAGCTAGAAACTCCACAAATAGAAACTCCGCAACTAGAAACTCCACAGCTAGAAACTCCGCAACTAGAAACTCCACAAGTAGAAACTCCACAACTAGATACTCCACAACTGGAAACTCCACAACTAGAAACTTCACAACTAGAGACTCCGCAACTAGAAACTCCACAACTGGAAACTCCACAACTAGATACTCCACAACTGGAAACTCCACAACTAGAAACTCCACAACTAGACTCCACAACTTGAAACTCCAAAACTAGAGACTCCGCAACTAGAAACTCCACAACTAGAGACTCCGCAACTCCACAACTAGAAACTCCACAACTGGAAACTCCACAACTAGATACTCCGCAACTAGAAACTCCACAACTAGAGACTCCACAACTTGAAACTCCACAACTCTAAACTCCACAACTTGAGACTCCACAACTAAAATCTCCACAACTTGAAACTCCAAAACTAGAAACTCCACAACCAGAAACTCCACAACTAGAAACTCCACAACTAAAAACTCCACAACAGGAAACTCCACAACAAGAAACTTCACAACTAGAGACTCCACAACTAGAGACTCCACAACTTGAAACCTCACAACTTTAGGTTCCGCAACTAGAAAATCCACAGCTAGAGATTCCGCAACTAGAAACTCCACAACTAGAAACTCCACAACTCAAAACTCCAACACTAGAAACTCCACTACTAGATACTCCACAACTGAAAACTCGGCAACTAGAAACTCCACAACTAGAGACTTCACAACTTGAAACTCCACAACTAGAGACTCTGCAACTAGAAACTCCACAACTAGAGACTCCGCAACTCCACAACTCGAAACTCCACAACTGGAAATTCCACAACTAGACACTCCACAACTAAAAACTCTTCAACTAGAAATTCCTAAACTAGAGACTCCACAACTAAAAAATCTGCAACTAGAGACTTCACAACTAGAAACTCACAACTAGAAACTCCACAACTAAAAACTCCACAACTGGAAACTCCACAACTTGAGACTCCGCAACTTGAAACTTCACAACTAGAAACTGCGCTATTAAAAACTCCGCAACTAGAAACTCCGCAACTTAAAACTCCACAACTAGATACTCCACAACTGGAAACTCCACAACTCGATACTCCACAACTGGAAACTCCACAACTAGAAACTCCACAACTAGAGACTCCACAACTAAAAACTCTACAACTAGAAACTCCTAATCTAGAGACTCCATAACTAGAGACTCCACAACTAGAGACTTCAAAACTAGAAACTCAACAACTAGAAGCTCCACAACTAAAACTCTACAACTAGAAATTCCACAACTTGAGACTCCGGCACTTTAAACTCCACAACCCTAGACTCCACATCTAAAAACTCCACAACTAGAAACTCCACAACTAGAAACTCCATAACTAGAACCTCGAAAACCAGAGACTCCGCAACTACAATCTCTGCAACTAGAAACTCCACAACCTGAAACTCCACAACTAGAAACTCCAACACTAGCAACTCCACAACTAGAAACTCCGCAACTAGAGACTCCACAACTAGAAACTCCTCGACTAGAGTCTCCACAACTTGAAACTCCACAACTAAAAACTCCACAACTAGAATCTCCACAACTAGAAACTCCGCAACTAGAGACTCCAACACTAGAAACTCTACAACTAGAAATTACACAACTAGAGACCTTGCAACTAGAAACTCCGCAGCTAGAAACACCACAACTAGAAACTCCGCAACTAGAAACTCCACAACTAGAAACTCCACAACTAGAAACTCCACAACTTGAAACCTCACAGCCTTAAGTTCCGCAACTAGAAAATCCAACCCTAGAGATTCCGCAACTAGAAACTCCACAACTAGAAACTCCACAACTCGAAACTCCACAACTCAAAACTCCACAATTCGAAACTCCACAACTCGAAACTCCAGAACTTGAAACTTCACAACTAGACACTCAAAAACTAAAAACTCTAGAACTAGAAACTCCTAAACTAGAAACTCCACAACTTGAGACAACGCAACTAGAAACTCCACAACTTGAAACTCCACAACTAGAAACTCCACAACTAGAAACTCTACAACTAGAGACTCCTCAACTAGAGAATTCGCAACTAGAAACTTCAAAACTAGAGACGCTGCAACTAGAAACTCTACAACTAGAGACTCCACAACTAGAAACTCCACAACTCGAAACTCCACAACTCAAAACTCCACAACTTGAAACTCTACAACTAGAAACTATATAACTTGAGACTCCGCAACTAGAAACTCCACAACTTGAAGTTCCACAACTAGAAACTCCAACACTAGCAACTCCACAACAAGAAACTCCACAACTCGAAACTCCACAACTCGAAACTCCACAACTGGAAACTTCACAACTAGACCCTCCACAACTAAAAACTCTACAACTAGAAAGTTCTAAACTAGAGACTCCACAACTAGAGACTTCAAACTAGAAACTCAACAACCAGAAAGTCCACAACTTGAAACTCTACAACTAGAAACTCCACAACTAGAAACTCTACAACTAGAGACTCTTCAACTAGAAAATTCGCAACTAGAAACTCCAAAACTAGAAACTCCACAACTAGAAACTCCACAACTCGAAACTCCACAACTCAAAACTCCACAACTTGAAACTCCACAACTAGACACTCCACAACTAAAAACTCTACAACTAGAAACTCCTAAACTAGAGACTCCATAACTAGAGACTCCACAACTAGAGACTTCAAAACTAGAAACTCAACAACTAGAAGCTCCACAACTAAAAACTCTACAACTAGAAATTCCACAACTTGAGACTCCGCCACTTTAAATTCCACAACCCTAGACTCCACAACTAAAAACTCCACGACTAGAAACTCCACAACTAGAAACTCCATAACAAGAACCTCCACAACCAGAGACTCCGCAACTAGAATCTCTGCAACTAGAAACTCCACAACCTGAAACTCCACAACTAGAAACTCCAACACTAGCAACTCCACAACTAGAAACTCCGCAACTAGAGACTCCACAACTAGAAACTCCACAACTAGAGTCTCCACAACTTGAAACTCCACAACTAAAAACTCCACAACTAGAAACTCTACAACTAGAAATTCCACATCTAGAGACCTTGCAACTAGAAACTCCGCAGCTAGAAACTCCACAACTAGAAACTGCACAACTAGAAACTCCACAACTTGAAACCTCACAGCCTTAAGTTCCGCAACTAGAAAATCCAGAACTAGAGACTCCACAACTAGAGAATCTACAACTAGAGACTTGAAACTAGAAACTCAACAACTGGAAACTCCACAACTAAAAACTCACAACTAGAAACTCCACAGCTTGAGACTCCGACACTTGAAACTCCACAACTAGAGACTCCGCAACTAGAAACTCCACAACTAGGGACTCCACAACTAGAAACTCCACAACTAGAAACTCCACAACTCGAAACTCCACTACTAGATACTCCACAACTGGAAACTCGACAACTAGAAACTCCACATCTAGAGACTCCACAACTTGAAACTCCACAACTAGAGACTCTGCAACTAGAAACTCAACAACTAGAGACTCCGCAACTCAACAACTAGAAACTCCACAACTGGAAAATCCACAACTAGATACTCCACAACTAGAAAATCTACAACTAGAAACTCCGCAACTAGAGACTCCACAACTAGAAACTCCACAACTAGAAACTCCACAACTACAAACTCCACAAATACAGACTCGGCAACTAGAAATTCCATATCTAGAAACTCCACAGCTAGAAACTGCAAACTAGAGACTTCACAACTAGAAACTCCACAACTAGATACTTCAAAACTGGAAACTCCACAACTGGATACTTCACAACTGGAAACTCCACAACTAGATACTCCACAACTAAAAACTCCACAACTAGAAACTCCACAACTAGAGACTCCACAACTCGAAACTCCACAACTAGAATCTCCACAACTAAAAACTCCACAACCAGAGACTCCGCAACTTCACAACTAGAAACTCCACAACTGGAAACTGCACATATAGATACTCTGCAACTAGAAACTCCACAACTAGAGACTCCACAACTTGAAACTCCACAACTTTAAACTCCACAACTTGAGACTCCACAGCTAGAAACTCCACAACTAGGGACTCCACAACTGGAAACTCCACTACTAGATACTCCACAACTAGAAACTCGGCAACTAGAAACTCCACAACTAGAGACTCCACAACTTGAAACTCCACAACTAGAGACTCTGCAACTAGAAACTCCACAACTCGAAACTCCACAACTGGAAACTCCACAACTAGACACTCCACAACAAAAAACTCAACTAGAAACTCCTAAACTAGAGACTCCACAACTAGAGAATCTACAACTAGAGACTTCAAACTAGAAACTCAACAACTAGAAACTCCCCAGCTTGAGACTCCGCAACTTGAAACTCCACAACTAGAAACTCCGCAACTAGAAACTCCACAACTAGGGACTCCACAACTAGAAACTCCACAACTTGAAACTCCACAACTCTAAACTCCACAACTTGAGACTCCACAACTAAAAACTCCACAACTTGAAACTCCAAAACTAGAAACTCCACAACCAGAAACTCCACAACTAGAAACTCCACATCTCGAAACTCCACTACTAGATACTCCACAACTGGAAACTCGACAACTAGAAACTCAACATCTTGAGACTCCACAACTTGAAACTCCACAACTAGAGACTCTGCAACCAGAAACTCAATACTTGAGGCTCCGCAACTCAACAACCAGAAACTCCACAACTTGAAAATCCACAACTAGATACTCCACAACTAGAAAATCTACAACTAGAAACTCCACAACTATAGACTCCACAACTTGAAACTCCACAAGTTTAAACTCCACAACTTGAGACTCGACAACTAGAAACTCCACAACTAGAAACTCCACAACTTGAAACTCCTCAGCTAGAAACTCCAAAACCAGAAACTCCACAACTAGAAACTCCGCAACTAGAAACTCCGCAACTAGAGACTCCACAACTAGAAACTCCACAACTAGAAACTCCACAACTTCAAACTCCACAAATACAGACTCGGCAACTAGAAATTCCATATCTAGAAACTCCACAACTAGAAACTCTAACACTATAGACTCCAAAACTTGAAACTCCACAAGTTTAAACTCCACAACTTGAGACTCCACCACTAGAAACTCCACAACTAGAAACTCCACAACTTGAAACTCCTCAACTAGAAACTCCAAAGCCAGAAACTCCACAACTAGAAACTCCGCAACTAGAAACTTCACAACTAGAAACTCACAACTAGAAACTCCACAACTAAAAACTCCACAACTGGAAACTCCACAACTTGAGACTCCACAACTAGAAACTCCACAACTAGAAACTCCGCAACTAGAGACTCCACAACTAGAAACTCTACAACTAGAAATTCCACATCTACAGACCTTGCAACTAGAAACTCCGCAGCTAGAAACTCCACAACTAGAAACTCCCCAACTAGAAACTCCACAACTAGAAACTGCACAACTAGAAACTCCACAACTTGAAACCTCACAGCTTTAAGTTCCGCAACTAGAAAATCCACAACTAGAGATTCCGCAACTAGAAACTCCACAACCAGAGACTCTGCAACTAGAAACTCCGCAGCTAGAAACTCCACAAATAGAAACTCCGCAACTAGAAACTCCACAGCTAGAAACTCCGCAACTAGAAACTCCACAAGTAGAAACTCCACAACTAGATACTCCACAACTGGAAACTCCACAACTAGAAACTTCACAACTAGAGACTCCGCAACTAGAAACTCCACAACTGGAAACTCCACAACTAGATACTCCACAACTGGAAACTCCACAACTAGAAACTCCACAACTAGACTCCACAACTTGAAACTCCAAAACTAGAGACTCCGCAACTAGAAACTCCACAACTAGAGACTCCGCAACTCCACAACTAGAAACTCCACAACTGGAAACTCCACAACTAGATACTCCGCAACTAGAAACTCCACAACTAGAGACTCCACAACTTGAAACTCCACAACTCTAAACTCCACAACTTGAGACTCCACAACTAAAATCTCCACAACTTGAAACTCCAAAACTAGAAACTCCACAACCAGAAACTCCACAACTAGAAACTCCACAACTAAAAACTCCACAACAGGAAACTCCACAACAAGAAACTTCACAACTAGAGACTCCACAACTAGAGACTCCACAACTTGAAACCTCACAACTTTAGGTTCCGCAACTAGAAAATCCACAGCTAGAGATTCCGCAACTAGAAACTCCACAACTAGAAACTCCACAACTCAAAACTCCAACACTAGAAACTCCACTACTAGATACTCCACAACTGAAAACTCGGCAACTAGAAACTCCACAACTAGAGACTTCACAACTTGAAACTCCACAACTAGAGACTCTGCAACTAGAAACTCCACAACTAGAGACTCCGCAACTCCACAACTCGAAACTCCACAACTGGAAATTCCACAACTAGACACTCCACAACTAAAAACTCTTCAACTAGAAATTCCTAAACTAGAGACTCCACAACTAAAAAATCTACAACTAGAGACTTCACAACTAGAAACTCACAACTAGAAACTCCACAACTAAAAACTCCACAACTGGAAACTCCACAACTTGAGACTCCGCAACTTGAAACTTCACAACTAGAAACTGCGCTATTAAAAACTCCGCAACTAGAAACTCCGCAACTTAAAACTCCACAACTAGATACTCCACAACTGGAAACTCCACAACTCGATACTCCACAACTGGAAACTCCACAACTAGAAACTCCACAACTAGAGACTCCACAACTAAAAACTCTACAACTAGAAACTCCTAATCTAGAGACTCCATAACTAGAGACTCCACAACTAGAGACTTCAAAACTAGAAACTCAACAACTAGAAGCTCCACAACTAAAACTCTACAACTAGAAATTCCACAACTTGAGACTCCGGCACTTTAAACTCCACAACCCTAGACTCCACATCTAAAAACTCCACAACTAGAAACTCCACAACTAGAAACTCCATAACTAGAACCTCGAAAACCAGAGACTCCGCAACTACAATCTCTGCAACTAGAAACTCCACAACCTGAAACTCCACAACTAGCAACTCCAACACTAGCAACTCCACAACTAGAAACTCCGCAACTAGAGACTCCACAACTAGAAACTCCTCGACTAGAGTCTCCACAACTTGAAACTCCACAACTAAAAACTCCACAACCAGAAACTCCACAACTAGAATCTCCACAACTAGAAACTCCGCAACTAGAGACTCCAACACTAGAAACTCTACAACTAGAAATTACACAACTAGAGACCTTGCAACTAGAAACTCCGCAGCTAGAAACACCACAACTAGAAACTCCGCAACTAGAAACTCCACAACTAGAAACTCCACAACTAGAAACTCCACAACTTGAAACCTCACAGCCTTAAGTTCCGCAACTAGAAAATCCAACCCTAGAGATTCCGCAACTAGAAACTCCACAACTAGAAACTCCACAACTCGAAACTCCACAACTCAAAACTCCACAATTCGAAACTCCACAACTCGAAACTCCAGAACTTGAAACTTCACAACTAGACACTCAAAAACTAAAAACTCTAGAACTAGAAACTCCTAAACTAGAAACTCCACAACTTGAGACAACGCAACTAGAAACTCCACAACTTGAAACTCCACAACTAGAAACTCCACAACTAGAAACTCTACAACTAGAGACTCCTCAACTAGAGAATTCGCAACTAGAAACTTCAAAACTAGAGACGCTGCAACTAGAAACTCTACAACTAGAGACTCCACAACTAGAAACTCCACAACTCGAAACTCCACAACTCAAAACTCCACAACTTGAAACTCTACAACTAGAAACTATATAACTTGAGACTCCGCAACTAGAAACTCCACAACTTGAAGTTCCACAACTAGAAACTCCAACACTAGCAACTCCACAACAAGAAACTCCACAACTCGAAACTCCACAACTCGAAACTCCACAACTGGAAACTTCACAACTAGACCCTCCACAACTAAAAACTCTACAACTAGAAAGTTCTAAACTAGAGACTCCACAACTAGAGACTTCAAACTAGAAACTCAACAACCAGAAAGTCCACAACTTGAAACTCTACAACTAGAAACTCCACAACTAGAAACTCTACAACTAGAGACTCTTCAACTAGAAAATTCGCAACTAGAAACTCCAAAACTAGAAACTCCACAACTAGAAACTCCACAACTCGAAACTCCACAACTCAAAACTCCACAACTTGAAACTCCACAACTAGACACTCCACAACTAAAAACTCTACAACTAGAAACTCCTAAACTAGAGACTCCATAACTAGAGACTCCACAACTAGAGACTTCAAAACTAGAAACTCAACAACTAGAAGCTCCACAACTAAAAACTCTACAACTAGAAATTCCACAACTTGAGACTCCGCCCGTTTTAAATTCCACAACCCTAGACTCCACAACTAAAAACTCCACGACTAGAAACTCCACAACTAGAAACTCCATAACAAGAACCTCCACAACCAGAGACTCCGCAACTAGAATCTCTGCAACTAGAAACTCCACAACCTGAAACTCCACAACTAGAAACTCCAACACTAGCAACTCCACAACTAGAAACTCCACAACTAGAGACTCCACAACTAGAAACTCCACAACTAGAGTCTCCACAACTTGAAACTCCACAACTAAAAACTCCACAACTAGAAACTCTACAACTAGAAATTCCACATCTAGAGACCTTGCAACTAGAAACTCCGCAGCTAGAAACTCCACAACTAGAAACTGCACAACTAGAAACTCCACAACTTGAAACCTCACAGCCTTAAGTTCCGCAACTAGAAAATCCAGAACTAGAGATTCCGCAACTAGAAACTCCACAACCAGAGACTCTGCAACTAGAAACTCCGCAGCTAGAAACTCCACAAATAGAAACTCCGCAACTAGAAACTCCACAGCTAGAAACTCCGCAACTAGAAACTCCACAAGTAGAAACTCCACAACTAGAGACTCCGCAACTCCACAACTAGAAACTCCACAACTGGAAACTCCACAACTTGATACTCCGCAACTAGAAACTCCACAACTAGAGACTCCACAACTTGAAACTCCACAACTAAAAACTCCACAACTAGAAACTCCACAACTAGAGACTCCACAACTCGAAACTCCACAACTAGAATCTCCACAACGAAAAACTCCACAACCAGAGACTCCGCAACTTCACAACTAGAAACTCCACAACTGGAAACTGCACATATAGATACTCTGCAACTAGAAACTCCACAACTAGAGACTCCACAACTTGAAACTCCACAACTTTAAACTCCACAACTCGAAACTCCACAACTCGAAACTCCAGAACTTGAAACTTCACAACTAGACACTCAAAAACTAAAAACTCTACAACTAGAAACTCCTAAACTAGAAACTTCACAACTTGAGACAACGCAACTAGAAACTCCACAACTTGAAACTCCACAACTAGAAACTCCACAACTAGAAACTCTACAACTAGAGACTCCTCAACTAGAGAATTCGCAACTAGAAACTTCAAAACTAGAGACGCTGCAACTAGAAACTCTACAACTAGAGACTCCACAACTAGAAACTCCACAACTCGAAACTCCACAACTCAAAACTCCACAACTTGAAACTCCACAACTAGAAACTCCATAACTTGAGACTCCGCAACTAGAAACTCCACAACTTGAAGTTCCACAACTAGAAACTCCAACACTAGCAACTCCACAACAAGAAACTCCACAACTCGAAACTCCACAACTGGAAACTCCACAACTGGAAACTTCACAACTAGACCCTCCACAACTAAAAACTCTACAACTAGAAAGTTCTAAACTAGAGACTCCACAACTAGAGACTACAACTAGAGACTTCAAACTAGAAACTCAACAACCAGAAAGTCCACAACTTGAAACTCTACAACTAGAAACTCCACAACTAGAAACTCTACAACTAGAGACTCTTCAACTAGAGAATTCGCAACTAGAAACTCCAAAACTAGAAACTCCACAACTAGAAACTCCACAACTCGAAACTCCACAACTCAAAACGCCACAACTTGAAACTCCACAACTAGACACTCCACAACTAAAAACTCTACAACTAGAAACTCCTAAACTAGAGACTCCATAACTAGAGACTCTACAACTAGAGACTTCAAAACTAGAAACTCAACAACTAGAAGCTCCACAACTAAAAACTCTACAACTAGAAATTCCACAACTTGAGACTCCGCCACTTTAAATTCCACAACCCTAGACTCCACAACTAAAAACTCCACGACTAGAAACTCCACAACTAGAAACTCCATAACTAGAACCTCCACAACCAGAGACTCCGCAACTAGAATCTCTGCAACTAGAAATTCCACAACCTGAAACTCCACAACTAGAAACTCCAACACTAGCAACTCCACAACTAGAAACTCCGCAACTAGAGACTCCACAACTAGAAACTCCACAACTAGAGTCTCCACAACTTGAAACTCCACAACTAAAAACTCCGCAACCAGAAACTCCACAACTAGAAACTCCACAACTTGAAACTCCGCAACTAGAGACTCCACAACTAGAAACTCTACAACTAGAAATTCCACATCTAGAGACCTTGCAACTAGAAACTTCGCAGCTAGAAACTCCACATTTAGAAACTGCACAACTAGAAACTCCACAACTTGAAACCTCACAGCCTTAAGTTCCGCAACTAGAAAATCCACAACTAGAGATTCCGCAACTAGAAACTCCACAACCAGAGACTCTGCAACTAGAAACTCCGCAGCTAGAAACTCCACAAATAGAAACTCCGCAACTAGAAACTCCACAGCTAGAAACTCCGCAACTAGAAACTCCACAAGTAGAAACTCCACAACTAGACACTCCACAACTGGAAACTCCACAACTAGAAACTTCACAACTAGAGACTCCGCAACTAGAAACTCCACAACTGGAAACTCCACAACTAGATACTCCACAACTGGAAACTCCACAACTAGAAACTCCACAACTAGACTCCACAACTTGAAACTCCAAAACTAGAGACTCCGCATTTAGAAACTCCACAACTAGAGACTCCGCAACTCCACAACTAGAAACTCCACAACTGGAAACTCCACAACTAGATACTCCGCAACTAGAAACTCCACAACTAGAGACTCCACAACTTGAAACTCCACAACTCTAAACTCCACAACTTGAGACTCCACAACTAAAAACTCCACAACTTGAAACTCCAAAACTAGAAACTCCACAACCAGAAACTCCACAACTAGAAACTCCACAACTAAAAACTCCACAACAGGAAACTCCACAACAAGAAACTTCACAACTAGAGACTCCACAACTAGAGACTCCACAACTTGAATCCTCACAACTTTAGGTTCCGCAACTAGAAAATCCACAGCTAGAGATTCCGCAACTAGAAACTCCACAACTAGAAACTCCACAACTCAAAACTCCAACACTAGAAACTCCACTACTAGATACTCCACAACTGAAAACTCGGCAACTAGAAACTCCTAAACTAGAGACTCCATAACTAGAGACTCCACAACTAGAGACTTCAAAACTAGAAACTCAACAACTAGAAGCTCCACAACTAAAAACTCTACAACTAGAAATTCCACAACTTGAGACTCCGCCACTTTAAATTCCACAACCCTAGACTCCGCAACTAAAAACTCCACGACTAGAAACTCCACAACTAGAAACTCCATAACTAGAACCTCCACAACTAGAGACTCCGCAACTAGAATCTCTGCAACTAGAAACTCCACAACCTGAAACTCCACAACTAGAAACTCCAACACTAGCAACTCCACAACTAGAGACTCCGCAACTAGAGACTCCACAACTAGAAACTCCACAACTAGAGTCTCCACAACTTGAAACTCCACAACTAAAAACTCCGCAACCAGAAACTCCACAACTAGAAACTCCACAACTAGAAACTCCGCAACTAGAGACTCCACAACTAGAAACTCTACAACTAGAAATTCCACATCTAGAGACCTTGCAACTAGAAACTCCGCAGCTAGAAACTCCACAACTAGAAACTCCGCAACTAGAAACTCCACAACTAGAAACTGCACAACTAGAAACTCCACAACTTGAAACCTCACAGCCTTAAGTTCCGCAACTAGAAAATCCACAACTAGAGATTCCGCAACTAGAAACTCCACAACCAGAGACTCTGCAACTGGAAACTCCGCAGCTAGAAACTCCACAAATAGAAACTCCGCAACTAGAAACTCCACAGCTAGAAACTCCGCAACTAGAAACTCCACAAGTAGAAACTCCACAACTAGATACTCCACAACTGGAAACTCCACAACTAGAAACTTCACAACTTGAGACTCCGCAACTAGAAACTCCACAACTAGAGACTCCACAACTTGAAACCTCACAACTTTAGGTTCCGCAACTAGAAAATCCACAGCTAGAGATTCCGCAACTAGAAACTCCACAACTAGAAACTCCACAACTCAAAACTCCAACACTAGAAACTCCACTACTAGATACTCCACAACTGAAAACTCGGCAACTAGAAACTCCACAACTAGAGACTTCACAACTTGAAACTCCACAACTAGAGACTCTGCAACTAGAAACTCCACAACTAGAGACTCCGCAACTCCACAACTCGAAACTCCACAACTGGAAATTCCACAACTAGACACTCCACAACTAAAAACTCTTCAACTAGAAATTCCTAAACTAGAGACTCCACAACTAAAAAATCTACAACTAGAGACTTCACAACTAGAAACTCACAACTAGAAACTCCACAACTAAAAACTCCACAACTGGAAACTCCACAACTTGAGACTCCGCAACTTGAAACTTCACAACTAGAAACTGCGCTATTAAAAACTCCGCAACTAGAAACTCCGCAACTTAAAACTCCACAACTAGATACTCCACAACTGGAAACTCCACAACTCGATACTCCACAACTGGAAACTCCACAACTAGAAACTACACAACTAGAGACTCCACAACTAAAAACTCTACAACTAGAAACTCCTAATCTAGAGACTCCATAACTAGAGACTCCACAACTAGAGACTTCAAAACTAGAAACTCAACAACTAGAAGCTCCACAACTAAAACTCTACAACTAGAAATTCCACAACTTGAGACTCCGGCACTTTAAACTCCACAACCCTAGACTCCACATCTAAAAACTCCACAACTAGAAACTCCACAACTAGAAACTCCATAACTAGAACCTCGAAAACCAGAGACTCCGCAACTACAATCTCTGCAACTAGAAACTCCACAACCTGAAACTCCACAACTAGAAACTCCAACACTAGCAACTCCACAACTAGAAACTCCGCAACTAGAGACTCCACAACTAGAAACTCCTCGACTAGAGTCTCCACAACTTGAAACTCCACAACTAAAAACTCCACAACCAGAAACTCCACAACTAGAATCTCCACAACTAGAAACTCCGCAACTAGAGACTCCAACACTAGAAACTCTACAACTAGAAATTACACAACTAGAGACCTTGCAACTAGAAACTCCGCAGCTAGAAACACCACAACTAGAAACTCCGCAACTAGAAACTCCACAACTAGAAACTCCACAACTAGAAACTCCACAACTTGAAACCTCACAGCCTTAAGTTCCGCAACTAGAAAATCCAACCCTAGAGATTCCGCAACTAGAAACTCCACAACTAGAAACTCCACAACTCGAAACTCCACAACTCAAAACTCCACAATTCGAAACTCCACAACTCGAAACTCCAGAACTTGAAACTTCACAACTAGACACTCAAAAACTAAAAACTCTAGAACTAGAAACTCCTAAACTAGAAACTCCACAACTTGAGACAACGCAACTAGAAACTCCACAACTTGAAACTCCACAACTAGAAACTCCACAACTAGAAACTCTACAACTAGAGACTCCTCAACTAGAGAATTCGCAACTAGAAACTTCAAAACTAGAGACGCTGCAACTAGAAACTCTACAACTAGAGACTCCACAACTAGAAACTCCACAACTCGAAACTCCACAACTCAAAACTCCACAACTTGAAACTCTACAACTAGAAACTATATAACTTGAGACTCCGCAACTAGAAACTCCACAACTTGAAGTTCCACAACTAGAAACTCCAACACTAGCAACTCCACAACAAGAAACTCCACAACTCGAAACTCCACAACTCGAAACTCCACAACTGGAAACTTCACAACTAGACCCTCCACAACTAAAAACTCTACAACTAGAAAGTTCTAAACTAGAGACTCCACAACTAGAGACTTCAAACTAGAAACTCAACAACCAGAAAGTCCACAACTTGAAACTCTACAACTAGAAACTCCACAACTAGAAACTCTACAACTAGAGACTCTTCAACTAGAAAATTCGCAACTAGAAACTCCAAAACTAGAAACTCCACAACTAGAAACTCCACAACTCGAAACTCCACAACTCAAAACTCCACAACTTGAAACTCCACAACTAGACACTCCACAACTAAAAACTCTACAACTAGAAACTCCTAAACTAGAGACTCCATAACTAGAGACTCCACAACTAGAGACTTCAAAACTAGAAACTCAACAACTAGAAGCTCCACAACTAAAAACTCTACAACTAGAAATTCCACAACTTGAGACTCCGCCCGTTTTAAATTCCACAACCCTAGACTCCACAACTAAAAACTCCACGACTAGAAACTCCACAACTAGAAACTCCATAACAAGAACCTCCACAACCAGAGACTCCGCAACTAGAATCTCTGCAACTAGAAACTCCACAACCTGAAACTCCACAACTAGAAACTCCAACACTAGCAACTCCACAACTAGAAACTCCGCAACTAGAGACTCCACAACTAGAAACTCCACAACTAGAGTCTCCACAACTTGAAACTCCACAACTAAAAACTCCACAACTAGAAACTCTACAACTAGAAATTCCACATCTAGAGACCTTGCAACTAGAAACTCCGCAGCTAGAAACTCCACAACTAGAAACTGCACAACTAGAAACTCCACAACTTGAAACCTCACAGCCTTAAGTTCCGCAACTAGAAAATCCAGAACTAGAGATTCCGCAACTAGAAACTCCACAACCAGAGACTCTGCAACTAGAAACTCCGCAGCTAGAAACTCCACAAATAGAAACTCCGCAACTAGAAACTCCACAGCTAGAAACTCCGCAACTAGAAACTCCACAAGTAGAAACTCCACAACTAGAGACTCCGCAACTCCACAACTAGAAACTCCACAACTGGAAACTCCACAACTTGATACTCCGCAACTAGAAACTCCACAACTAGAGACTCCACAACTTGAAACTCCACAACTAAAAACTCCACAACTAGAAACTCCACAACTAGAGACTCCACAACTCGAAACTCCACAACTAGAATCTCCACAACGAAAAACTCCACAACCAGAGACTCCGCAACTTCACAACTAGAAACTCCACAACTGGAAACTGCACATATAGATACTCTGCAACTAGAAACTCCACAACTAGAGACTCCACAACTTGAAACTCCACAACTTTAAACTCCACAACTCGAAACTCCACAACTCGAAACTCCAGAACTTGAAACTTCACAACTAGACACTCAAAAACTAAAAACTCTACAACTAGAAACTCCTAAACTAGAAACTTCACAACTTGAGACAACGCAACTAGAAACTCCACAACTTGAAACTCCACAACTAGAAACTCCACAACTAGAAACTCTACAACTAGAGACTCCTCAACTAGAGAATTCGCAACTAGAAACTTCAAAACTAGAGACGCTGCAACTAGAAACTCTACAACTAGAGACTCCACAACTAGAAACTCCACAACTCGAAACTCCACAACTCAAAACTCCACAACTTGAAACTCCACAACTAGAAACTCCATAACTTGAGACTCCGCAACTAGAAACTCCACAACTTGAAGTTCCACAACTAGAAACTCCAACACTAGCAACTCCACAACAAGAAACTCCACAACTCGAAACTCCACAACTGGAAACTCCACAACTGGAAACTTCACAACTAGACCCTCCACAACTAAAAACTCTACAACTAGAAAGTTCTAAACTAGAGACTCCACAACTAGAGACTACAACTAGAGACTTCAAACTAGAAACTCAACAACCAGAAAGTCCACAACTTGAAACTCTACAACTAGAAACTCCACAACTAGAAACTCTACAACTAGAGACTCTTCAACTAGAGAATTCGCAACTAGAAACTCCAAAACTAGAAACTCCACAACTAGAAACTCCACAACTCGAAACTCCACAACTCAAAACGCCACAACTTGAAACTCCACAACTAGACACTCCACAACTAAAAACTCTACAACTAGAAACTCCTAAACTAGAGACTCCATAACTAGAGACTCCACAACTAGAGACTTCAAAACTAGAAACTCAACAACTAGAAGCTCCACAACTAAAAACTCTACAACTAGAAATTCCACAACTTGAGACTCCGCCACTTTAAATTCCACAACCCTAGACTCCACAACTAAAAACTCCACGACTAGAAACTCCACAACTAGAAACTCCATAACTAGAACCTCCACAACCAGAGACTCCGCAACTAGAATCTCTGCAACTAGAAATTCCACAACCTGAAACTCCACAACTAGAAACTCCAACACTAGCAACTCCACAACTAGAAACTCCGCAACTAGAGACTCCACAACTAGAAACTCCACAACTAGAGTCTCCACAACTTGAAACTCCACAACTAAAAACTCCGCAACCAGAAACTCCACAACTAGAAACTCCACAACTTGAAACTCCGCAACTAGAGACTCCACAACTAGAAACTCTACAACTAGAAATTCCACATCTAGAGACCTTGCAACTAGAAACTTCGCAGCTAGAAACTCCACATTTAGAAACTGCACAACTAGAAACTCCACAACTTGAAACCTCACAGCCTTAAGTTCCGCAACTAGAAAATCCACAACTAGAGATTCCGCAACTAGAAACTCCACAACCAGAGACTCTGCAACTAGAAACTCCGCAGCTAGAAACTCCACAAATAGAAACTCCGCAACTAGAAACTCCACAGCTAGAAACTCCGCAACTAGAAACTCCACAAGTAGAAACTCCACAACTAGACACTCCACAACTGGAAACTCCACAACTAGAAACTTCACAACTAGAGACTCCGCAACTAGAAACTCCACAACTGGAAACTCCACAACTAGATACTCCACAACTGGAAACTCCACAACTAGAAACTCCACAACTAGACTCCACAACTTGAAACTCCAAAACTAGAGACTCCGCATTTAGAAACTCCACAACTAGAGACTCCGCAACTCCACAACTAGAAACTCCACAACTGGAAACTCCACAACTAGATACTCCGCAACTAGAAACTCCACAACTAGAGACTCCACAACTTGAAACTCCACAACTCTAAACTCCACAACTTGAGACTCCACAACTAAAAACTCCACAACTTGAAACTCCAAAACTAGAAACTCCACAACCAGAAACTCCACAACTAGAAACTCCACAACTAAAAACTCCACAACAGGAAACTCCACAACAAGAAACTTCACAACTAGAGACTCCACAACTAGAGACTCCACAACTTGAAACCTCACAACTTTAGGTTCCGCAACTAGAAAATCCACAGCTAGAGATTCCGCAACTAGAAACTCCACAACTAGAAACTCCACAACTCAAAACTCCAACACTAGAAACTCCACTACTAGATACTCCACAACTGAAAACTCGGCAACTAGAAACTCCTAAACTAGAGACTCCATAACTAGAGACTCCACAACTAGAGACTTCAAAACTAGAAACTCAACAACTAGAAGCTCCACAACTAAAAACTCTACAACTAGAAATTCCACAACTTGAGACTCCGCCACTTTAAATTCCACAACCCTAGACTCCGCAACTAAAAACTCCACGACTAGAAACTCCACAACTAGAAACTCCATAACTAGAACCTCCACAACTAGAGACTCCGCAACTAGAATCTCTGCAACTAGAAACTCCACAACCTGAAACTCCACAACTAGAAACTCCAACACTAGCAACTCCACAACTAGAGACTCCGCAACTAGAGACTCCACAACTAGAAACTCCACAACTAGAGTCTCCACAACTTGAAACTCCACAACTAAAAACTCCGCAACCAGAAACTCCACAACTAGAAACTCCACAACTAGAAACTCCGCAACTAGAGACTCCACAACTAGAAACTCTACAACTAGAAATTCCACATCTAGAGACCTTGCAACTAGAAACTCCGCAGCTAGAAACTCCACAACTAGAAACTCCGCAACTAGAAACTCCACAACTAGAAACTGCACAACTAGAAACTCCACAACTTGAAACCTCACAGCCTTAAGTTCCGCAACTAGAAAATCCACAACTAGAGATTCCGCAACTAGAAACTCCACAACCAGAGACTCTGCAACTGGAAACTCCGCAGCTAGAAACTCCACAAATAGAAACTCCGCAACTAGAAACTCCACAGCTAGAAACTCCGCAACTAGAAACTCCACAAGTAGAAACTCCACAACTAGACACTCCACAACTGGAAACTCCACAACTAGAAACTTCACAACTAGAGACTCCGCAACTAGAAACTCCACAACTGGAAACTCCACAACTAGATACTCCACAACTGGAAACTCCACAACTAGAAACTCCACAACTAGACTCCACAACTTGAAACTCCAAAACTAGAGACTCCGCATTTAGAAACTCCACAACTAGAGACTCCGCAACTCCACAACTAGAAACTCCACAACTGGAAACTCCACAACTAGATACTCCGCAACTAGAAACTCCACAACTAGAGACTCCACAACTTGAAACTCCACAACTCTAAACTCCACAACTTGAGACTCCACAACTAAAAACTCCACAACTTGAAACTCCAAAACTAGAAACTCCACAACCAGAAACTCCACAACTAGAAACTCCACAACTAAAAACTCCACAACAGGAAACTCCACAACAAGAAACTTCACAACTAGAGACTCCACAACTAGAGACTCCACAACTTGAATCCTCACAACTTTAGGTTCCGCAACTAGAAAATCCACAGCTAGAGATTCCGCAACTAGAAACTCCACAACTAGAAACTCCACAACTCAAAACTCCAACACTAGAAACTCCACTACTAGATACTCCACAACTGAAAACTCGGCAACTAGAAACTCCTAAACTAGAGACTCCATAACTAGAGACTCCACAACTAGAGACTTCAAAACTAGAAACTCAACAACTAGAAGCTCCACAACTAAAAACTCTACAACTAGAAATTCCACAACTTGAGACTCCGCCACTTTAAATTCCACAACCCTAGACTCCGCAACTAAAAACTCCACGACTAGAAACTCCACAACTAGAAACTCCATAACTAGAACCTCCACAACTAGAGACTCCGCAACTAGAATCTCTGCAACTAGAAACTCCACAACCTGAAACTCCACAACTAGAAACTCCAACACTAGCAACTCCACAACTAGAGACTCCGCAACTAGAGACTCCACAACTAGAAACTCCACAACTAGAGTCTCCACAACTTGAAACTCCACAACTAAAAACTCCGCAACCAGAAACTCCACAACTAGAAACTCCACAACTAGAAACTCCGCAACTAGAGACTCCACAACTAGAAACTCTACAACTAGAAATTCCACATCTAGAGACCTTGCAACTAGAAACTCCGCAGCTAGAAACTCCACAACTAGAAACTCCGCAACTAGAAACTCCACAACTAGAAACTGCACAACTAGAAACTCCACAACTTGAAACCTCACAGCCTTAAGTTCCGCAACTAGAAAATCCACAACTAGAGATTCCGCAACTAGAAACTCCACAACCAGAGACTCTGCAACTGGAAACTCCGCAGCTAGAAACTCCACAAATAGAAACTCCGCAACTAGAAACTCCACAGCTAGAAACTCCGCAACTAGAAACTCCACAAGTAGAAACTCCACAACTAGATACTCCACAACTGGAAACTCCACAACTAGAAACTTCACAACTTGAGACTCCGCAACTAGAAACTCCACAACTAGAGACTCCACAACTTGAAACCTCACAACTTTAGGTTCCGCAACTAGAAAATCCACAGCTAGAGATTCCGCAACTAGAAACTCCACAACTAGAAACTCCACAACTCAAAACTCCAACACTAGAAACTCCACTACTAGATACTCCACAACTGAAAACTCGGCAACTAGAAACTCCACAACTAGAGACTTCACAACTTGAAACTCCACAACTAGAGACTCTGCAACTAGAAACTCCACAACTAGAGACTCCGCAACTCCACAACTCGAAACTCCACAACTGGAAATTCCACAACTAGACACTCCACAACTAAAAACTCTTCAACTAGAAATTCCTAAACTAGAGACTCCACAACTAAAAAATCTACAACTAGAGACTTCACAACTAGAAACTCACAACTAGAAACTCCACAACTAAAAACTCCACAACTGGAAACTCCACAACTTGAGACTCCGCAACTTGAAACTTCACAACTAGAAACTGCGCTATTAAAAACTCCGCAACTAGAAACTCCGCAACTTAAAACTCCACAACTAGATACTCCACAACTGGAAACTCCACAACTCGATACTCCACAACTGGAAACTCCACAACTAGAAACTACACAACTAGAGACTCCACAACTAAAAACTCTACAACTAGAAACTCCTAATCTAGAGACTCCATAACTAGAGACTCCACAACTAGAGACTTCAAAACTAGAAACTCAACAACTAGAAGCTCCACAACTAAAACTCTACAACTAGAAATTCCACAACTTGAGACTCCGGCACTTTAAACTCCACAACCCTAGACTCCACATCTAAAAACTCCACAACTAGAAACTCCACAACTAGAAACTCCATAACTAGAACCTCGAAAACCAGAGACTCCGCAACTACAATCTCTGCAACTAGAAACTCCACAACCTGAAACTCCACAACTAGAAACTCCAACACTAGCAACTCCACAACTAGAAACTCCGCAACTAGAGACTCCACAACTAGAAACTCCTCGACTAGAGTCTCCACAACTTGAAACTCCACAACTAAAAACTCCACAACCAGAAACTCCACAACTAGAATCTCCACAACTAGAAACTCCGCAACTAGAGACTCCAACACTAGAAACTCTACAACTAGAAATTACACAACTAGAGACCTTGCAACTAGAAACTCCGCAGCTAGAAACACCACAACTAGAAACTCCGCAACTAGAAACTCCACAACTAGAAACTCCACAACTAGAAACTCCACAACTTGAAACCTCACAGCCTTAAGTTCCGCAACTAGAAAATCCAACCCTAGAGATTCCGCAACTAGAAACTCCACAACTAGAAACTCCACAACTCGAAACTCCACAACTCAAAACTCCACAATTCGAAACTCCACAACTCGAAACTCCAGAACTTGAAACTTCACAACTAGACACTCAAAAACTAAAAACTCTAGAACTAGAAACTCCTAAACTAGAAACTCCACAACTTGAGACAACGCAACTAGAAACTCCACAACTTGAAACTCCACAACTAGAAACTCCACAACTAGAAACTCTACAACTAGAGACTCCTCAACTAGAGAATTCGCAACTAGAAACTTCAAAACTAGAGACGCTGCAACTAGAAACTCTACAACTAGAGACTCCACAACTAGAAACTCCACAACTCGAAACTCCACAACTCAAAACTCCACAACTTGAAACTCTACAACTAGAAACTATATAACTTGAGACTCCGCAACTAGAAACTCCACAACTTGAAGTTCCACAACTAGAAACTCCAACACTAGCAACTCCACAACAAGAAACTCCACAACTCGAAACTCCACAACTCGAAACTCCACAACTGGAAACTTCACAACTAGACCCTCCACAACTAAAAACTCTACAACTAGAAAGTTCTAAACTAGAGACTCCACAACTAGAGACTTCAAACTAGAAACTCAACAACCAGAAAGTCCACAACTTGAAACTCTACAACTAGAAACTCCACAACTAGAAACTCTACAACTAGAGACTCTTCAACTAGAAAATTCGCAACTAGAAACTCCAAAACTAGAAACTCCACAACTAGAAACTCCACAACTCGAAACTCCACAACTCAAAACTCCACAACTTGAAACTCCACAACTAGACACTCCACAACTAAAAACTCTACAACTAGAAACTCCTAAACTAGAGACTCCATAACTAGAGACTCCACAACTAGAGACTTCAAAACTAGAAACTCAACAACTAGAAGCTCCACAACTAAAAACTCTACAACTAGAAATTCCACAACTTGAGACTCCGCCCGTTTTAAATTCCACAACCCTAGACTCCACAACTAAAAACTCCACGACTAGAAACTCCACAACTAGAAACTCCATAACAAGAACCTCCACAACCAGAGACTCCGCAACTAGAATCTCTGCAACTAGAAACTCCACAACCTGAAACTCCACAACTAGAAACTCCAACACTAGCAACTCCACAACTAGAAACTCCGCAACTAGAGACTCCACAACTAGAAACTCCACAACTAGAGTCTCCACAACTTGAAACTCCACAACTAAAAACTCCACAACTAGAAACTCTACAACTAGAAATTCCACATCTAGAGACCTTGCAACTAGAAACTCCGCAGCTAGAAACTCCACAACTAGAAACTGCACAACTAGAAACTCCACAACTTGAAACCTCACAGCCTTAAGTTCCGCAACTAGAAAATCCAGAACTAGAGATTCCGCAACTAGAAACTCCACAACCAGAGACTCTGCAACTAGAAACTCCGCAGCTAGAAACTCCACAAATAGAAACTCCGCAACTAGAAACTCCACAGCTAGAAACTCCGCAACTAGAAACTCCACAAGTAGAAACTCCACAACTAGAGACTCCGCAACTCCACAACTAGAAACTCCACAACTGGAAACTCCACAACTTGATACTCCGCAACTAGAAACTCCACAACTAGAGACTCCACAACTTGAAACTCCACAACTAAAAACTCCACAACTAGAAACTCCACAACTAGAGACTCCACAACTCGAAACTCCACAACTAGAATCTCCACAACGAAAAACTCCACAACCAGAGACTCCGCAACTTCACAACTAGAAACTCCACAACTGGAAACTGCACATATAGATACTCTGCAACTAGAAACTCCACAACTAGAGACTCCACAACTTGAAACTCCACAACTTTAAACTCCACAACTCGAAACTCCACAACTCGAAACTCCAGAACTTGAAACTTCACAACTAGACACTCAAAAACTAAAAACTCTACAACTAGAAACTCCTAAACTAGAAACTTCACAACTTGAGACAACGCAACTAGAAACTCCACAACTTGAAACTCCACAACTAGAAACTCCACAACTAGAAACTCTACAACTAGAGACTCCTCAACTAGAGAATTCGCAACTAGAAACTTCAAAACTAGAGACGCTGCAACTAGAAACTCTACAACTAGAGACTCCACAACTAGAAACTCCACAACTCGAAACTCCACAACTCAAAACTCCACAACTTGAAACTCCACAACTAGAAACTCCATAACTTGAGACTCCGCAACTAGAAACTCCACAACTTGAAGTTCCACAACTAGAAACTCCAACACTAGCAACTCCACAACAAGAAACTCCACAACTCGAAACTCCACAACTGGAAACTCCACAACTGGAAACTTCACAACTAGACCCTCCACAACTAAAAACTCTACAACTAGAAAGTTCTAAACTAGAGACTCCACAACTAGAGACTACAACTAGAGACTTCAAACTAGAAACTCAACAACCAGAAAGTCCACAACTTGAAACTCTACAACTAGAAACTCCACAACTAGAAACTCTACAACTAGAGACTCTTCAACTAGAGAATTCGCAACTAGAAACTCCAAAACTAGAAACTCCACAACTAGAAACTCCACAACTCGAAACTCCACAACTCAAAACGCCACAACTTGAAACTCCACAACTAGACACTCCACAACTAAAAACTCTACAACTAGAAACTCCTAAACTAGAGACTCCATAACTAGAGACTCCACAACTAGAGACTTCAAAACTAGAAACTCAACAACTAGAAGCTCCACAACTAAAAACTCTACAACTAGAAATTCCACAACTTGAGACTCCGCCACTTTAAATTCCACAACCCTAGACTCCACAACTAAAAACTCCACGACTAGAAACTCCACAACTAGAAACTCCATAACTAGAACCTCCACAACCAGAGACTCCGCAACTAGAATCTCTGCAACTAGAAATTCCACAACCTGAAACTCCACAACTAGAAACTCCAACACTAGCAACTCCACAACTAGAAACTCCGCAACTAGAGACTCCACAACTAGAAACTCCACAACTAGAGTCTCCACAACTTGAAACTCCACAACTAAAAACTCCGCAACCAGAAACTCCACAACTAGAAACTCCACAACTTGAAACTCCGCAACTAGAGACTCCACAACTAGAAACTCTACAACTAGAAATTCCACATCTAGAGACCTTGCAACTAGAAACTTCGCAGCTAGAAACTCCACATTTAGAAACTGCACAACTAGAAACTCCACAACTTGAAACCTCACAGCCTTAAGTTCCGCAACTAGAAAATCCACAACTAGAGATTCCGCAACTAGAAACTCCACAACCAGAGACTCTGCAACTAGAAACTCCGCAGCTAGAAACTCCACAAATAGAAACTCCGCAACTAGAAACTCCACAGCTAGAAACTCCGCAACTAGAAACTCCACAAGTAGAAACTCCACAACTAGACACTCCACAACTGGAAACTCCACAACTAGAAACTTCACAACTAGAGACTCCGCAACTAGAAACTCCACAACTGGAAACTCCACAACTAGATACTCCACAACTGGAAACTCCACAACTAGAAACTCCACAACTAGACTCCACAACTTGAAACTCCAAAACTAGAGACTCCGCATTTAGAAACTCCACAACTAGAGACTCCGCAACTCCACAACTAGAAACTCCACAACTGGAAACTCCACAACTAGATACTCCGCAACTAGAAACTCCACAACTAGAGACTCCACAACTTGAAACTCCACAACTCTAAACTCCACAACTTGAGACTCCACAACTAAAAACTCCACAACTTGAAACTCCAAAACTAGAAACTCCACAACCAGAAACTCCACAACTAGAAACTCCACAACTAAAAACTCCACAACAGGAAACTCCACAACAAGAAACTTCACAACTAGAGACTCCACAACTAGAGACTCCACAACTTGAAACCTCACAACTTTAGGTTCCGCAACTAGAAAATCCACAGCTAGAGATTCCGCAACTAGAAACTCCACAACTAGAAACTCCACAACTCAAAACTCCAACACTAGAAACTCCACTACTAGATACTCCACAACTGAAAACTCGGCAACTAGAAACTCCTAAACTAGAGACTCCATAACTAGAGACTCCACAACTAGAGACTTCAAAACTAGAAACTCAACAACTAGAAGCTCCACAACTAAAAACTCTACAACTAGAAATTCCACAACTTGAGACTCCGCCACTTTAAATTCCACAACCCTAGACTCCGCAACTAAAAACTCCACGACTAGAAACTCCACAACTAGAAACTCCATAACTAGAACCTCCACAACTAGAGACTCCGCAACTAGAATCTCTGCAACTAGAAACTCCACAACCTGAAACTCCACAACTAGAAACTCCAACACTAGCAACTCCACAACTAGAGACTCCGCAACTAGAGACTCCACAACTAGAAACTCCACAACTAGAGTCTCCACAACTTGAAACTCCACAACTAAAAACTCCGCAACCAGAAACTCCACAACTAGAAACTCCACAACTAGAAACTCCGCAACTAGAGACTCCACAACTAGAAACTCTACAACTAGAAATTCCACATCTAGAGACCTTGCAACTAGAAACTCCGCAGCTAGAAACTCCACAACTAGAAACTCCGCAACTAGAAACTCCACAACTAGAAACTGCACAACTAGAAACTCCACAACTAGAATCTCCACAACTAGAAACTCCGCAACTAGAGACTCCAACACTAGAAACTCTACAACTAGAAATTACACAACTAGAGACCTTGCAACTAGAAACTCCGCAGCTAGAAACACCACAACTAGAAACTCCGCAACTAGAAACTCCACAACTAGAAACTCCACAACTAGAAACTCCACAACTTGAAACCTCACAGCCTTAAGTTCCGCAACTAGAAAATCCAACCCTAGAGATTCCGCAACTAGAAACTCCACAACTAGAAACTCCACAACTCGAAACTCCACAACTCAAAACTCCACAATTCGAAACTCCACAACTCGAAACTCCAGAACTTGAAACTTCACAACTAGACACTCAAAAACTAAAAACTCTAGAACTAGAAACTCCTAAACTAGAAACTCCACAACTTGAGACAACGCAACTAGAAACTCCACAACTTGAAACTCCACAACTAGAAACTCCACAACTAGAAACTCTACAACTAGAGACTCCTCAACTAGAGAATTCGCAACTAGAAACTTCAAAACTAGAGACGCTGCAACTAGAAACTCTACAACTAGAGACTCCACAACTAGAAACTCCACAACTCGAAACTCCACAACTCAAAACTCCACAACTTGAAACTCTACAACTAGAAACTATATAACTTGAGACTCCGCAACTAGAAACTCCACAACTTGAAGTTCCACAACTAGAAACTCCAACACTAGCAACTCCACAACAAGAAACTCCACAACTCGAAACTCCACAACTCGAAACTCCACAACTGGAAACTTCACAACTAGACCCTCCACAACTAAAAACTCTACAACTAGAAAGTTCTAAACTAGAGACTCCACAACTAGAGACTTCAAACTAGAAACTCAACAACCAGAAAGTCCACAACTTGAAACTCTACAACTAGAAACTCCACAACTAGAAACTCTACAACTAGAGACTCTTCAACTAGAAAATTCGCAACTAGAAACTCCAAAACTAGAAACTCCACAACTAGAAACTCCACAACTCGAAACTCCACAACTCAAAACTCCACAACTTGAAACTCCACAACTAGACACTCCACAACTAAAAACTCTACAACTAGAAACTCCTAAACTAGAGACTCCATAACTAGAGACTCCACAACTAGAGACTTCAAAACTAGAAACTCAACAACTAGAAGCTCCACAACTAAAAACTCTACAACTAGAAATTCCACAACTTGAGACTCCGCCCGTTTTAAATTCCACAACCCTAGACTCCACAACTAAAAACTCCACGACTAGAAACTCCACAACTAGAAACTCCATAACAAGAACCTCCACAACCAGAGACTCCGCAACTAGAATCTCTGCAACTAGAAACTCCACAACCTGAAACTCCACAACTAGAAACTCCAACACTAGCAACTCCACAACTAGAAACTCCGCAACTAGAGACTCCACAACTAGAAACTCCACAACTAGAGTCTCCACAACTTGAAACTCCACAACTAAAAACTCCACAACTAGAAACTCTACAACTAGAAATTCCACATCTAGAGACCTTGCAACTAGAAACTCCGCAGCTAGAAACTCCACAACTAGAAACTGCACAACTAGAAACTCCACAACTTGAAACCTCACAGCCTTAAGTTCCGCAACTAGAAAATCCAGAACTAGAGATTCCGCAACTAGAAACTCCACAACCAGAGACTCTGCAACTAGAAACTCCGCAGCTAGAAACTCCACAAATAGAAACTCCGCAACTAGAAACTCCACAGCTAGAAACTCCGCAACTAGAAACTCCACAAGTAGAAACTCCACAACTAGAGACTCCGCAACTCCACAACTAGAAACTCCACAACTGGAAACTCCACAACTTGATACTCCGCAACTAGAAACTCCACAACTAGAGACTCCACAACTTGAAACTCCACAACTAAAAACTCCACAACTAGAAACTCCACAACTAGAGACTCCACAACTCGAAACTCCACAACTAGAATCTCCACAACGAAAAACTCCACAACCAGAGACTCCGCAACTTCACAACTAGAAACTCCACAACTGGAAACTGCACATATAGATACTCTGCAACTAGAAACTCCACAACTAGAGACTCCACAACTTGAAACTCCACAACTTTAAACTCCACAACTCGAAACTCCACAACTCGAAACTCCAGAACTTGAAACTTCACAACTAGACACTCAAAAACTAAAAACTCTACAACTAGAAACTCCTAAACTAGAAACTTCACAACTTGAGACAACGCAACTAGAAACTCCACAACTTGAAACTCCACAACTAGAAACTCCACAACTAGAAACTCTACAACTAGAGACTCCTCAACTAGAGAATTCGCAACTAGAAACTTCAAAACTAGAGACGCTGCAACTAGAAACTCTACAACTAGAGACTCCACAACTAGAAACTCCACAACTCGAAACTCCACAACTCAAAACTCCACAACTTGAAACTCCACAACTAGAAACTCCATAACTTGAGACTCCGCAACTAGAAACTCCACAACTTGAAGTTCCACAACTAGAAACTCCAACACTAGCAACTCCACAACAAGAAACTCCACAACTCGAAACTCCACAACTGGAAACTCCACAACTGGAAACTTCACAACTAGACCCTCCACAACTAAAAACTCTACAACTAGAAAGTTCTAAACTAGAGACTCCACAACTAGAGACTACAACTAGAGACTTCAAACTAGAAACTCAACAACCAGAAAGTCCACAACTTGAAACTCTACAACTAGAAACTCCACAACTAGAAACTCTACAACTAGAGACTCTTCAACTAGAGAATTCGCAACTAGAAACTCCAAAACTAGAAACTCCACAACTAGAAACTCCACAACTCGAAACTCCACAACTCAAAACGCCACAACTTGAAACTCCACAACTAGACACTCCACAACTAAAAACTCTACAACTAGAAACTCCTAAACTAGAGACTCCATAACTAGAGACTCCACAACTAGAGACTTCAAAACTAGAAACTCAACAACTAGAAGCTCCACAACTAAAAACTCTACAACTAGAAATTCCACAACTTGAGACTCCGCCACTTTAAATTCCACAACCCTAGACTCCACAACTAAAAACTCCACGACTAGAAACTCCACAACTAGAAACTCCATAACTAGAACCTCCACAACCAGAGACTCCGCAACTAGAATCTCTGCAACTAGAAATTCCACAACCTGAAACTCCACAACTAGAAACTCCAACACTAGCAACTCCACAACTAGAAACTCCGCAACTAGAGACTCCACAACTAGAAACTCCACAACTAGAGTCTCCACAACTTGAAACTCCACAACTAAAAACTCCGCAACCAGAAACTCCACAACTAGAAACTCCACAACTTGAAACTCCGCAACTAGAGACTCCACAACTAGAAACTCTACAACTAGAAATTCCACATCTAGAGACCTTGCAACTAGAAACTTCGCAGCTAGAAACTCCACATTTAGAAACTGCACAACTAGAAACTCCACAACTTGAAACCTCACAGCCTTAAGTTCCGCAACTAGAAAATCCACAACTAGAGATTCCGCAACTAGAAACTCCACAACCAGAGACTCTGCAACTAGAAACTCCGCAGCTAGAAACTCCACAAATAGAAACTCCGCAACTAGAAACTCCACAGCTAGAAACTCCGCAACTAGAAACTCCACAAGTAGAAACTCCACAACTAGACACTCCACAACTGGAAACTCCACAACTAGAAACTTCACAACTAGAGACTCCGCAACTAGAAACTCCACAACTGGAAACTCCACAACTAGATACTCCACAACTGGAAACTCCACAACTAGAAACTCCACAACTAGACTCCACAACTTGAAACTCCAAAACTAGAGACTCCGCATTTAGAAACTCCACAACTAGAGACTCCGCAACTCCACAACTAGAAACTCCACAACTGGAAACTCCACAACTAGATACTCCGCAACTAGAAACTCCACAACTAGAGACTCCACAACTTGAAACTCCACAACTCTAAACTCCACAACTTGAGACTCCACAACTAAAAACTCCACAACTTGAAACTCCAAAACTAGAAACTCCACAACCAGAAACTCCACAACTAGAAACTCCACAACTAAAAACTCCACAACAGGAAACTCCACAACAAGAAACTTCACAACTAGAGACTCCACAACTAGAGACTCCACAACTTGAAACCTCACAACTTTAGGTTCCGCAACTAGAAAATCCACAGCTAGAGATTCCGCAACTAGAAACTCCACAACTAGAAACTCCACAACTCAAAACTCCAACACTAGAAACTCCACTACTAGATACTCCACAACTGAAAACTCGGCAACTAGAAACTCCTAAACTAGAGACTCCATAACTAGAGACTCCACAACTAGAGACTTCAAAACTAGAAACTCAACAACTAGAAGCTCCACAACTAAAAACTCTACAACTAGAAATTCCACAACTTGAGACTCCGCCACTTTAAATTCCACAACCCTAGACTCCGCAACTAAAAACTCCACGACTAGAAACTCCACAACTAGAAACTCCATAACTAGAACCTCCACAACTAGAGACTCCGCAACTAGAATCTCTGCAACTAGAAACTCCACAACCTGAAACTCCACAACTAGAAACTCCAACACTAGCAACTCCACAACTAGAGACTCCGCAACTAGAGACTCCACAACTAGAAACTCCACAACTAGAGTCTCCACAACTTGAAACTCCACAACTAAAAACTCCGCAACCAGAAACTCCACAACTAGAAACTCCACAACTAGAAACTCCGCAACTAGAGACTCCACAACTAGAAACTCTACAACTAGAAATTCCACATCTAGAGACCTTGCAACTAGAAACTCCGCAGCTAGAAACTCCACAACTAGAAACTCCGCAACTAGAAACTCCACAACTAGAAACTGCACAACTAGAAACTCCACAACTTGAAACCTCACAGCCTTAAGTTCCGCAACTAGAAAATCCACAACTAGAGATTCCGCAACTAGAAACTCCACAACCAGAGACTCTGCAACTGGAAACTCCGCAGCTAGAAACTCCACAAATAGAAACTCCGCAACTAGAAACTCCACAGCTAGAAACTCCGCAACTAGAAACTCCACAAGTAGAAACTCCACAACTAGATACTCCACAACTGGAAACTCCACAACTAGAAACTTCACAACTTGAGACTCCGCAACTAGAAACTCCACAACTGGAAACTCCACAACTAGATACTCCACAACTAGATACTCCACAACTGGAAACTCCACAACTAGACTCCACAACTTGAAACTCCAAAACTAGAGACTCCGCAACTAGAAACTCCACAACTAGAGACTCCGCAACTCCACAACTAGAAACTCCACAACTGGAAACTCCACAACTAGATACTCCGCAACTAGAAACTCCACAACTAGAGACTCCACAACTTGAAACTCCACAACTCTAAACTCCACAACTTGAGACTCCACAACTAAAAACTCCACAACTTGAAACTCCAAAACTAGAAACTCCACAACCAGAAACTCCACAACTAGAAACTCCCAACTGAAAACTCCACAACAGGAAACTCCACAACAAGAAACTTCACAACTAGAGACTCCACAACTAGAGACTCTACAACTTGAAACCTCACAACTTTAGGTTCCGCAACTAGAAAATCCACAGCTAGAGATTCCGCAACTAGAAACTCCACAACTAGAAACTCCACAACTCAAAACTCCAACTTTAGAAACTCCACTACTAGATACTCCACAACTGAAAACTCGGCAACTAGAAACTCCACAACTAGAGACTCCACAACTTGAAACTCCACAACTAGAGACTCTGCAACTAGAAACTTCACAACTAGAGACTCCGCAACTCCACAACTCGAAACTCCACAACTGGAAACTCCACAACTAGACACTCCACAACTAAAAACTCTTCAACTAGAAATTCCTAAACTAGAGACTCCACAACTAAAAAATCTACAACTAGAGGCTTCAAACTAGAAACTCAACAACTAGAAACTCCACAACTAAAAACTCCACAACTAGAAACTCCACATCTTGAGACTCCGCAACTAGAAACTCCAAAACTAGGGACTCCGCAACTAGACACTCCACAACTGGAAACTCCACAACTGGCAACTCCACTACTAGATACTCCACAACTGGAAACTCGGCAACTCCACAACTAGAGACTCCACAACTTGAAACTCCACAACTAGAGACTCTGCAACTAGAAACTCCACAACTAGAGACTCCGCAACTCCACAACTCGAAACTCCACAACTGGAAACTCCACAACTAGACACTCCACAACTAAAAACTCTTCAACTAGAAATTCCTAAACTAGAGACTCCACAACTAGAGAATCTACAACTAGAAACTTCAAACTAGAAACTCAAGCACTAGAAACTCCACAACAAAAACTCAACAACTAGAAACTCCACAGCTTGAGACTCCGCAACTAGAAACTCCACAACTAGAGACTCCGCAACTAGAAACTCCAACTAGAAACTCCACAACTGGAAACTCCACTACTAGATACTCCACAACTGGAAACTCGGCAACTAGAAACTCCACAACTAGAGACTCCACAACTTGAAACTCCACAACTAAAGACTCTGCAACTAGAAACTCCACAACTCGAAACTCCACTACTGGAAACTCCACAACTAGACACTCCACAACAAAAAACTCTTCAACTAGAAACTCCTAAACTAGAGACTCCACAACTAGAGAATCTACAACTAGAGACTTGAAACTAGAAACTCAACAACTGGAAACTCCACAACTGAAAACTCAACAACTAGAAACTCCACAGCTTGAGACTCTGACACTTGAAACTCTACAACTAGAGACTCCGCAACTAGAAACTCCACAACTAGGGACTCCACAACTAGAAACTCCACAACTAGAAACTCCACAACTCGAAACTCCACTACTAGATACTCCACAACTGGAAACTCGACAACTAGAAACTCCACATCTAGAGACTCCACAACTTGAAACTCCACAACTAGAGACTCTGCAACTAGAAACTCAACAACTAGAGACTCCACAACTCAACAACTAGAAACTCCACAACTGGAAAATCCACAACTATATACTCCACAACTAGAAAATCTACAACTAGAAACTCCGCAACTAGAGACTCCACAACTACAAACTCCACAAATACATACTCGGCAACTAGAAATTCCATATCTAGAAACTCCACAGCTAGAAACTGCAAAACTAGAGACTTCACAACTAGAAACTCAACAACTAAAAACTCCACAACTAAAAACTCCACAACTGGAAACTCCACAACTTGAGACTCCGCAACTTGAAACTTCACAACTAGAAACTCCGCTATTAAAGACTCCGCAACTAAAAACTCCGCAACTAGAAACTCCACAACTTAAAACTCCACAACTAGATACTCCACAACTGGAAACTCCACAACTAGATACTTCACAACTGGAAACTCCACAACTAGATACTCCACAACTAAAAACTCCACAACTAGAAACTCACTCCACAACTAGAGACTCCACAACTCGAAACTCCACAACTAGAATCTCCACAACTAAAAACTCCACAACTAGAGACTCCGCAACTCCACAACTAGAAACTCCACAACTGGAAACTCCACAACTAGATACTCCGCAACTAGAAACTCCACAACTAGAGACTCCACAACTTGAAACTCCACAACTCTAAACTCCACAACTTGAGACTCCACAACTAAAAACTCCACAACTTGAAACTCCAAAACTAGAAACTCCACAACCAGAAACTCCACAACTAGAAACTCCCAACTGAAAACTCCACAACAGGAAACTCCACAACAAGAAACTTCACAACTAGAGACTCCACAACTAGAGACTCTACAACTTGAAACCTCACAACTTTAGGTTCCGCAACTAGAAAATCCACAGCTAGAGATTCCGCAACTAGAAACTCCACAACTAGAAACTCCACAACTCAAAACTCCAACTTTAGAAACTCCACTACTAGATACTCCACAACTGAAAACTCGGCAACTAGAAACTCCACAACTAGAGACTCCACAACTTGAAACTCCACAACTAGAGACTCTGCAACTAGAAACTTCACAACTAGAGACTCCGCAACTCCACAACTCGAAACTCCACAACTGGAAACTCCACAACTAGACACTCCACAACTAAAAACTCTTCAACTAGAAATTCCTAAACTAGAGACTCCACAACTAAAAAATCTACAACTAGAGGCTTCAAACTAGAAACTCAACAACTAGAAACTCCACAACTAAAAACTCCACAACTAGAAACTCCACATCTTGAGACTCCGCAACTAGAAACTCCAAAACTAGGGACTCCGCAACTAGACACTCCACAACTGGAAACTCCACAACTGGCAACTCCACTACTAGATACTCCACAACTGGAAACTCGGCAACTCCACAACTAGAGACTACACAACTTGAAACTCCACAACTAGAGACTCTGCAACTAGAAACTCCACAACTAGAGACTCCGCAACTCCACAACTCGAAACTCCACAACTGGAAACTCCACAACTAGACACTCCACAACTAAAAACTCTTCAACTAGAAATTCCTAAACTAGAGACTCCACAACTAGAGAATCTACAACTAGAAACTTCAAACTAGAAACTCAAGCACTAGAAACTCCACAACAAAAACTCAACAACTAGAAACTCCACAGCTTGAGACTCCGCAACTAGAAACTCCACAACTAGAGACTCCGCAACTAGAAACTCCAACTAGAAACTCCACAACTGGAAACTCCACTACTAGATACTCCACAACTGGAAACTCGGCAACTAGAAACTCCACAACTAGAGACTCCACAACTTGAAACTCCACAACTAAAGACTCTGCAACTAGAAACTCCACAACTCGAAACTCCACTACTGGAAACTCCACAACTAGACACTCCACAACAAAAAACTCTTCAACTAGAAACTCCTAAACTAGAGACTCCACAACTAGAGAATCTACAACTAGAGACTTGAAACTAGAAACTCAACAACTGGAAACTCCACAACTGAAAACTCAACAACTAGAAACTCCACAGCTTGAGACTCCGACACTTGAAACTCTACAACTAGAGACTCCGCAACTAGAAACTCCACAACTAGGGACTCCACAACTAGAAACTCCACAACTAGAAACTCCACAACTAGAAACTCCACTACTAGATACTCCACAACTGGAAACTCGACAACTAGAAACTCCACATCTAGAGACTCCACAACTTGAAACTCCACAACTAGAGACTCTGCAACTAGAAACTCAACAACTAGAGACTCCACAACTCAACAACTAGAAACTCCACAACTGGAAAATCCACAACTAGATACTCCACAACTAGAAAATCTACAACTAGAAACTCCGCAACTAGAGACTCCACAACTACAAACTCCACAAATACATACTCGGCAACTAGAAATTCCATATCTAGAAACTCCACAGCTAGAAACTGCAAAACTAGAGACTTCACAACTAGAAACTCAACAACTAAAAACTCCACAACTAAAAACTCCACAACTGGAAACTCCACAACTTGAGACTCCGCAACTTGAAACTTCACAACTAGAAACTCCGCTATTAAAGACTCCGCAACTAAAAACTCCGCAACTAGAAACTCCACAACTTAAAACTCCACAACTAGATACTCCACAACTGGAAACTCCACAACTAGATACTTCACAACTGGAAACTCCACAACTAGATACTCCACAACTAAAAACTCCACAACTAGAAACTCACTCCACAACTAGAGACTCCACAACTCGAAACTCCACAACTAGAATCTCCACAACTAAAAACTCCACAACCAGAGACTCCGCAACTTCACAACTAGAAACTCCACAACTGGAAACTGCACATATAGATACTCTGCAACTAGAAACTCCACAACTAGAGACTCCACAACTTGAAACTCCACAACTTTAAACTCCACAACTTGAGACTCCACAGCTAGAAACTCCACAACTAGGGACTCCACAACTGGAAACTCTACTACTAGATACTCCACAACTGGAAACTCGGCAACTAGAAACTCCACAACTAGAGACTCCACAACTTGAAACTCCACAACTAGAGACTCTGCAACTAGAAACTCCACAACTCGAAACTCCACAACTGGAAACTCCACAACTAGACACTCCACAACAAAAAACTCAACTAGAAACTCCTAAACTAGAGACTCCACAACTAGAGAATCTACAACTAGAGACTTCAAACTAGAAACTCAACAACTAGAAACTCCCCAGCTTGAGACTCCGCAACTTGAAACTCCACAACTAGAAACTCCGCAACTAGAAACTCCACAACTAGGGACTCCACAACTAGAAACTCCACAACTAGAAACTCCACATCTCGAAACTCCACTACTAGATACTCCACAACTGGAAACTCGACAACTAGAAACTCAACATCTTGAGACTCCACAACTTGAAACTCCACAACTAGAGACTCTGCAACTAGAAACTCAATACTTGAGACTCCGCAACTCAACAACTAGAAACTCCACAACTTGAAAATCCACAACTAGATACTCCACAACTAGAAAATCTACAACTAGAAACTCCACAACTATAGACTCCACAACTTGAAACTCCACAAGTTTAAACTCCACAACTTGAGACTCCACAACTAGAAACTCCACAACTAGAAACTCCACAACTTGAAACTCCTCAACTAGAAACTCCAAAACCAGAAACTCCACAACTAGAAACTCCGCAACTAAAAACTCCGCAACTAGAGACTCCACAACTAGAAACTCCACAACTTCAAACTCCACAAATACAGACTCGGCAACTAGAAATTCCATATCTAGAAACTCCACAACTAGAAACTCCACAACTATAGACTCCAAAACTTGAAACTCCACAAGTGTAAACTCCACAACTTGAGACTCCACCACTAGAAACTCCACAACTAGAAACTCCACAACTTGAAACTCCTCAACTAGAAACTCCAAAACCAGAAACTCCACAACTAGAAACTCTGCAACTAGAAACTTCACAACTAGAAACTCACAACTAGAAACTCCACAACTAAAAACTCCACAACTGGAAACTCCACAACTTGAGACTCCGCAACTTGAAACTTCACAACTAGAAACTGCTCTATTAAAAACTCCGCAACTAGAAACTCCGCAACTTAAAACTCCACAACTAGATACTCCACAACTGGAAACTCCACAACTCGATACTCCACAACTGGAAACTCCACAACTATAAACTCCACAACTAGAGACTCCACAACTAAAAACTCTACAACTAGAAACTCCTAAACTAGAGACTCCATAACTAGAGGCTCCACAACTAGAGACTTCAAAACTAGAAACTCAACAACTAGAAGCTCCACAACTAAAACTCTACAACTAGAAATTCCACAACTTGAGACTCCGCCACTTTAAACTCCACAACCCTAGACTCCACAACTAAAAACTCCACAACTGGAAACTCCACAACTAGAAACTCCATAACTATAACCTCGAAAACCAGAGACTCCGCAACTACAATCTCTGCAACTAGAAACTCCACAACCTGAAACTCCACAACTAGAAACTCCAACACTAGCAACTCCACAACTAGAAACTCCGCAACTAGAGACTCCACAACTAGAAACTCCTAGACTAGAGTCTCCACAACTTGAAACTCCACAACTAAAAACTCCACAACCAGAAACTCCACAACTAGAAACTCCACAACTAGAAACTCCGCAACTAGAGACTCCAACACTAGAAACTCTACAACTAGAAATTCCACATCTAGAGACCTTGCAACTAGAAACTCCCCAGCTAGAAACACCACAACTAGAAACTCCGCAACTAGAAACTCCACAACTTGAAACCTCACAGCCTTAAGTTCCGCAACTAGAAAATCCACAACTAGAGATTCCGCAACTAGAAACTCCACAACTAGAAACTCCACAACTCGAAACTCCCTAACTCAAAACTCCACAATTCGAAACTCCATAACTCGAAACTCCAGAACTTGAAACTTCACAACTAGACACTCAAAAACTAAAAACTCTACAACTAGAAACTCCTAAACTAGAAACTCCACAACTTGAGACAACGCAACTAGAAACTCCACAACTTGAAACTCCACAACTAGAAACTCCACAACTAAAAACTCCACAACAGGAAACTCCACAACAAGAAACTTCACAACTAGAGACTCCACAACTAGAGACTCCACAACTTGAAACCTCACAACTTTAGGTTCCGCAACTAGAAAATCCACAGCTAGAGATTCCGCAACTAGAAACTCCACAACTAGAAACTCCACAACTCAAAACTCCAACACTAGAAACTCCACTACTAGATACTCCACAACTGAAAACTCGGCAACTAGAAACTCCTAAACTAGAGACTCCATAACTAGAGACTCCACAACTAGAGACTTCAAAACTAGAAACTCAACAACTAGAAGCTCCACAACTAAAAACTCTACAACTAGAAATTCCACAACTTGAGACTCCGCCACTTTAAATTCCACAACCCTAGACTCCGCAACTAAAAACTCCACGACTAGAAACTCCACAACTAGAAACTCCATAACTAGAACCTCCACAACTAGAGACTCCGCAACTAGAATCTCTGCAACTAGAAACTCCACAACCTGAAACTCCACAACTAGAAACTCCAACACTAGCAACTCCACAACTAGAGACTCCGCAACTAGAGACTCCACAACTAGAAACTCCACAACTAGAGTCTCCACAACTTGAAACTCCACAACTAAAAACTCCGCAACCAGAAACTCCACAACTAGAAACTCCACAACTAGAAACTCCGCAACTAGAGACTCCACAACTAGAAACTCTACAACTAGAAATTCCACATCTAGAGACCTTGCAACTAGAAACTCCGCAGCTAGAAACTCCACAACTAGAAACTCCGCAACTAGAAACTCCACAACTAGAAACTGCACAACTAGAAACTCCACAACTTGAAACCTCACAGCCTTAAGTTCCGCAACTAGAAAATCCACAACTAGAGATTCCGCAACTAGAAACTCCACAACCAGAGACTCTGCAACTGGAAACTCCGCAGCTAGAAACTCCACAAATAGAAACTCCGCAACTAGAAACTCCACAGCTAGAAACTCCGCAACTAGAAACTCCACAAGTAGAAACTCCACAACTAGATACTCCACAACTGGAAACTCCACAACTAGAAACTTCACAACTTGAGACTCCGCAACTAGAAACTCCACAACTGGAAACTCCACAACTAGATACTCCACAACTGGAAACTCCACAACTAGACTCCACAACTTGAAACTCCAAAACTAGAGACTCCGCAACTAGAAACTCCACAACTAGAGACTCCGCAACTCCACAACTAGAAACTCCACAACTGGAAACTCCACAACTAGATACTCCGCAACTAGAAACTCCACAACTAGAGACTCCACAACTTGAAACTCCACAACTCTAAACTCCACAACTTGAGACTCCACAACTAAAAACTCCACAACTTGAAACTCCAAAACTAGAAACTCCACAACCAGAAACTCCACAACTAGAAACTCCCAACTGAAAACTCCACAACAGGAAACTCCACAACAAGAAACTTCACAACTAGAGACTCCACAACTAGAGACTCTACAACTTGAAACCTCACAACTTTAGGTTCCGCAACTAGAAAATCCACAGCTAGAGATTCCGCAACTAGAAACTCCACAACTAGAAACTCCACAACTCAAAACTCCAACTTTAGAAACTCCACTACTAGATACTCCACAACTGAAAACTCGGCAACTAGAAACTCCACAACTAGAGACTCCACAACTTGAAACTCCACAACTAGAGACTCTGCAACTAGAAACTTCACAACTAGAGACTCCGCAACTCCACAACTCGAAACTCCACAACTGGAAACTCCACAACTAGACACTCCACAACTAAAAACTCTTCAACTAGAAATTCCTAAACTAGAGACTCCACAACTAAAAAATCTACAACTAGAGACTTCAAACTAGAAACTCAACAACTAGAAACTCCACAACTAAAAACTCCACAACTAGAAACTCTACATCTTGAGACTCCGCAACTAGAAACTCCAAAACTAGGGACTCCGCAACTAGACACTCCACAACTGGAAACTCCACAACTGGCAACTCCACTACTAGATACTCCACAACTGGAAACTCGGCAACTCCACAACTAGAGACTCCACAACTTGAAACTCCACAACTAGAGACTCTGCAACTAGAAACTCCACAACTAGAGACTCCGCAACTCCACAACTCGAAACTCCACAACTGGAAACTCCACAACTAGACACTCCACAACTAAAAACTCTTCAACTAGAAATTCCTAAACTAGAGACTCCACAACTAGAGAATCTACAACTAGAAACTTCAAACTAGAAACTCAAGCACTAGAAACTCCACAACAAAAACTCAACAACTAGAAACTCCACAGCTTGAGACTCCGCAACTAGAAACTCCACAACTAGAGACTCCGCAACTAGAAACTCCAACTAGAAACTCCACAACTGGAAACTCCACTACTAGATACTCCACAACTGGAAACTCGGCAACTAGAAACTCCACAACTAGAGACTCCACAACTTGAAACTCCACAACTAAAGACTCTGCAACTAGAAACTCCACAACTCGAAACTCCACTACTGGAAACTCCACAACTGGACACTCCACAACAAAAAACTCTTCAACTAGAAACTCCTAAACTAGAGACTCCACAACTAGAGAATCTACAACTAGAGACTTGAAACTAGAAACTCAACAACTGGAAACTCCACAACTGAAAACTCAACAACTAGAAACTCCACAGCTTGAGACTCCGACACTTGAAACTCTACAACTAGAGACTCCGCAACTAGAAACTCCACAACTAGGGACTCCACAACTAGAAACTCCACAACTAGAAACTCCACAACTCGAAACTCCACTACTAGATACTCCACAACTGGAAACTCGACAACTAGAAACTCCACATCTAGAGACTCCACAACTTGAAACTCCACAACTAGAGACTCTGCAACTAGAAACTCAACAACTAGAGACTCCACAACTCAACAACTAGAAACTCCACAACTGGAAAATCCACAACTAGATACTCCACAACTAGAAAATCTACAACTAGAAACTCCGCAACTAGAGACTCCACAACTACAAACTCCACAAATACATACTCGGCAACTAGAAATTCCATATCTAGAAACTCCACAGCTAGAAACTGCAAAACTAGAGACTTCACAACTAGAAACTCAACAACTAAAAACTCCACAACTAAAAACTCCACAACTGGAAACTCCACAACTTGAGACTCCGCAACATGAAACTTCACAACTAGAAACTCCGCTATTAAAGACTCCGCAACTAAAAACTCCGCAATTAGAAACTCCACAACTTAAAACTCCACAACTAGATACTCCACAACTGGAAACTCCACAACTAGATACTTCACAACTGGAAACTCCACAACTAGATACTCCACAACTAAAAACTCCACAACTAGAAACTCACTCCACAACTAGAGACTCCACAACTCGAAACTCCACAACTAGAATCTCCACAACTAAAAACTCCACAACCAGAGACTCCGCAACTTCACAACTAGAAACTCCACAACTGGAAACTGCACATATAGATACTCTGCAACTAGAAACTCCACAACTAGAGACTCCACAACTTGAAACTCCACAACTTTAAACTCCACAACTTGAGACTCCACAGCTAGAAACTCCACAACTAGGGACTCCACAACTGGAAACTCTACTACTAGATACTCCACAACTGGAAACTCGGCAACTAGAAACTCCACAACTAGAGACTCCACAACTTGAAACTCCACAACTAGAGACTCTGCAACTAGAAACTCCACAACTCGAAACTCCACAACTGGAAACTCCACAACTAGACACTCCACAACAAAAAACTCAACTAGAAACTCCTAAACTAGAGACTCCACAACTAGAGAATCTACAACTAGAGACTTCAAACTAGAAACTCAACAACTAGAAACTCCCCAGCTTGAGACTCCGCAACTTGAAACTCCACAACTAGAAACTCCGCAACTAGAAACTCCACAACTAGGGACTCCACAACTAGAAACTCCACAACTAGAAACTCCACATCTCGAAACTCCACTACTAGATACTCCACAACTGGAAACTCGACAACTAGAAACTCAACATCTTGAGACTCCACAACTTGAAACTCCACAACTAGAGACTCTGCAACTAGAAACTCAATACTTGAGACTCCGCAACTCAACAACTAGAAACTCCACAACTTGAAAATCCACAACTAGATACTCCACAACTAGAAAATCTACAACTAGAAACTCCACAACTATAGACTCCACAACTTGAAACTCCACAAGTTTAAACTCCACAACTTGAGACTCCACAACTAGAAACTCCACAACTAGAAACTCCACAACTTGAAACTCCTCAACTAGAAACTCCAAAACCAGAAACTCCACAACTAGAAACTCCGCAACTAGAAACTCCGCAACTAGAGACTCCACAACTAGAAACTCCACAACTTCAAACTCCACAAATACAGACTCGGCAACTAGAAATTCCATATCTAGAAACTCCACAACTAGAAACTCCACAACTATAGACTCCAAAACTTGAAACTCCACAAGTGTAAACTCCACAACTTGAGACTCCACCACTAGAAACTCCACAACTAGAAACTCCACAACTTGAAACTCCTCAACTAGAAACTCCAAAACCAGAAACTCCACAACTAGAAACTCTGCAACTAGAAACTTCACAACTAGAAACTCACAACTAGAAACTCCACAACTAAAAACTCCACAACTGGAAACTCCACAACTTGAGACTCCGCAACTTGAAACTTCACAACTAGAAACTGCTCTATTAAAAACTCCGCAACTAGAAACTCCGCAACTTAAAACTCCACAACTAGATACTCCACAACTGGAAACTCCACAACTCGATACTCCACAACTGGAAACTCCACAACTAGAAACTCCACAACTAGAGACTCCACAACTAAAAACTCTACAACTAGAAACTCCTAAACTAGAGACTCCATAACTAGAGGCTCCACAACTAGAGACTTCAAAACTAGAAACTCAACAACTAGAAGCTCCACAACTAAAACTCTACAACTAGAAATTCCACAACTTGAGACTCCGCCACTTTAAACTCCACAACCCTAGACTCCACAACTAAAAACTCCACAACTGGAAACTCCACAACTAGAAACTCCATAACTATAACCTCGAAAACCAGAGACTCCGCAACTACAATCTCTGCAACTAGAAACTCCACAACCTGAAACTCCACAACTAGAAACTCCAACACTAGCAACTCCACAACTAGAAACTCCGCAACTAGAGACTCCACAACTAGAAACTCCTAGACTAGAGTCTCCACAACTTGAAACTCCACAACTAAAAACTCCACAACCAGAAACTCCACAACTAGAAACTCCACAACTAGAAACTCCGCAACTAGAGACTCCAACACTAGAAACTCTACAACTAGAAATTCCACATCTAGAGACCTTGCAACTAGAAACTCCCCAGCTAGAAACACCACAACTAGAAACTCCGCAACTAGAAACTCCACAACTTGAAACCTCACAGCCTTAAGTTCCGCAACTAGAAAATCCACAACTAGAGATTCCGCAACTAGAAACTCCACAACTAGAAACTCCACAACTCGAAACTCCCTAACTCAAAACTCCACAATTCGAAACTCCATAACTCGAAACTCCAGAACTTGAAACTTCACAACTAGACACTCAAAAACTAAAAACTCTACAACTAGAAACTCCTAAACTAGAAACTCCACAACTTGAGACAACGCAACTAGAAACTCCACAACTTGAAACTCCACAACTAGAAACTCCACAACTAGAAACTCTACAACTAGAGACTCCTCAACTAGAGAATTCGCAACTAGAAACTTCAAAACTAGAGACGCTGCAACTAGAAACTCTACAACTAGAGACTTCACAACTAGAAACTCCACAACTCGAAACTCCACAACTCAAAACTCCACAACTTGAAACTCCACAACTAGAAACTCCATAATTTGAGACTCCGCAACTAGAAACTCCACAACTTGAAGTTCCACAACTAGAAACTCCAACACTAGCAACTCCACAACAAGAAACTCCACAACTCGAAACTCCACAACTGGAAACTCCACAACTGGAAACTTCAAAACTAGACCCTCCACAATTAAAAACTCTACAACTAGAAAGTTCTAAACTAGAGACTCCACAACTAGAGACTACAATTAGAGACTTCAAACTAGAAACTCAACAACCAGAAAGTCCACAACTTGAAACTCTACAACTAGAAACTCCACAACTAGAAACTCTACAACTAGAGACTCTTCAACTAGAGAATTCGCAACTAGAAACTCCAAAACTAGAAACTCCACAACTAGAAACTCCACAACTCGAAACTCCACAACTCAAAACTCCACAACTTGAAACACCACAACTAGACACTCCACAACTAAAAACTCTACAACTAGAAACTCCTAAACTAGAGACTCCATAACTAAAAAATCTACAACTAGAGACTTCAAACTAGAAACTCAACAACTAGAAACTCCACAACTAAAAACTCCACAACTAGAAACTCCACATCTTGAGACTCCGCAACTAGAAACTCCAAAACTAGGGACTCCGCAACTAGACACTCCACAACTGGAAACTCCACAACTGGCAACTCCACTACTAGATACTCCACAACTGGAAACTCGGCAACTCCACAACTAGAGACTCCACAACTTGAAACTCCACAACTAGAGACTCTGCAACTAGAAACTCCACAACTAGAGACTCCGCAACTCCACAACTCGAAACTCCACAACTGGAAACTCCACAACTAGACACTCCACAACTAAAAACTCTTCAACTAGAAATTCCTAAACTAGAGACTCCACAACTAGAGAATCTACAACTAGAAACTTCAAACTAGAAACTCAAGCACTAGAAACTCCACAACAAAAACTCAACAACTAGAAACTCCACAGCTTGAGACTCCGCAACTAGAAACTCCACAACTAGAGACTCCGCAACTAGAAACTCCAACTAGAAACTCCACAACTGGAAACTCCACTACTAGATACTCCACAACTGGAAACTCGGCAACTAGAAACTCCACAACTAGAGACTCCACAACTTGAAACTCCACAACTAAAGACTCTGCAACTAGAAACTCCACAACTCGAAACTCCACTACTGGAAACTCCACAACTAGACACTCCACAACAACAAACTCTTCAACTAGAAACTCCTAAACTAGAGACTCCACAACTAGAGAATCTACAACTAGAGACTTGAAACTAGAAACTCAACAACTGGAAACTCCACAACTGAAAACTCAACAACTAGAAACTCCACAGCTTGAGACTCCGACACTTGAAACTCTACAACTAGAGACTCCGCAACTAGAAACTCCACAACTAGGGACTCCACAACTAGAAACTCCACAACTAGAAACTCCACAACTCGAAACTCCACTACTAGATACTCCACAACTGGAAACTCGACAACTAGAAACTCCACATCTAGAGACTCCACAACTTGAAACTCCACAACTAGAGACTCTGCAACTAGAAACTCAACAACTAGAGACTCCACAACTCAACAACTAGAAACTCCACAACTGGAAAATCCACAACTAGATACTCCACAACTAGAAAATCTACAACTAGAAACTCCGCAACTAGAGACTCCACAACTACAAACTCCACAAATACATACTCGGCAACTAGAAATTCCATATCTAGAAACTCCACAGCTAGAAACTGCAAAACTAGAGACTTCACAACTAGAAACTCAACAACTAAAAACTCCACAACTAAAAACTCCACAACTGGAAACTCCACAACTTGAGACTCCGCAACTTGAAACTTCACAACTAGAAACTCCGCTATTAAAGACTCCGCAACTAAAAACTCCGCAACTAGAAACTCCACAACTTAAAACTCCACAACTAGATACTCCACAACTGGAAACTCCACAACTAGATACTTCACAACTGGAAACTCCACAACTAGATACTCCACAACTAAAAACTCCACAACTAGAAACTCACTCCACAACTAGAGACTCCACAACTCGAAACTCCACAACTAGAATCTCCACAACTAAAAACTCCACAACCAGAGACTCCGCAACTTCACAACTAGAAACTCCACAACTGGAAACTGCACATATAGATACTCTGCAACTAGAAACTCCACAACTAGAGACTCCACAACTTGAAACTCCACAACTTTAAACTCCACAACTTGAGACTCCACAGCTAGAAACTCCACAACTAGGGACTCCACAACTGGAAACTCTACTACTAGATACTCCACAACTGGAAACTCGGCAACTAGAAACTCCACAACTAGAGACTCCACAACTTGAAACTCCACAACTAGAGACTCTGCAACTAGAAACTCCACAACTCGAAACTCCACAACTGGAAACTCCACAACTAGACACTCCACAACAAAAAACTCAACTAGAAACTCCTAAACTAGAGACTCCACAACTAGAGAATCTACAACTAGAGACTTCAAACTAGAAACTCAACAACTAGAAACTCCCCAGCTTGAGACTCCGCAACTTGAAACTCCACAACTAGAAACTCCGCAACTAGAAACTCCACAACTAGGGACTCCACAACTAGAAACTCCACAACTAGAAACTCCACATCTCGAAACTCCACTACTAGATACTCCACAACTGGAAACTCGACAACTAGAAACTCAACATCTTGAGACTCCACAACTTGAAACTCCACAACTAGAGACTCTGCAACTAGAAACTCAATACTTGAGACTCCGCAACTCAACAACTAGAAACTCCACAACTTGAAAATCCACAACTAGATACTCCACAACTAGAAAATCTACAACTAGAAACTCCACAACTATAGACTCCACAACTTGAAACTCCACAAGTTTAAACTCCACAACTTGAGACTCCACAACTAGAAACTCCACAACTAGAAACTCCACAACTTGAAACTCCTCAACTAGAAACTCCAAAACCAGAAACTCCACAACTAGAAACTCCGCAACTAGAAACTCCGCAACTAGAGACTCCACAACTAGAAACTCCACAACTTCAAACTCCACAAATACAGACTCGGCAACTAGAAATTCCATATCTAGAAACTCCACAACTAGAAACTCCACAACTATAGACTCCAAAACTTGAAACTCCACAAGTGTAAACTCCACAACTTGAGACTCCACCACTAGAAACTCCACAACTAGAAACTCCACAACTTGAAACTCCTCAACTAGAAACTCCAAAACCAGAAACTCCACAACTAGAAACTCTGCAACTAGAAACTTCACAACTAGAAACTCACAACTAGAAACTCCACAACTAAAAACTCCACAACTGGAAACTCCACAACTTGAGACTCCGCAACTTGAAACTTCACAACAAGAAACTCCTAAACTAGAGACTCCATAACTAGAGGCTCCACAACTAGAGACTTCAAAACTAGAAACTCAACAACTAGAAGCTCCACAACTAAAACTCTACAACTAGAAATTCCACAACTTGAGACTCCGCCACTTTAAACTCCACAACCCTAGACTCCACAACTAAAAACTCCACAACTGGAAACTCCACAACTAGAAACTCCATAACTATAACCTCGAAAACCAGAGACTCCGCAACTACAATCTCTGCAACTAGAAACTCCACAACCTGAAACTCCACAACTAGAAACTCCAACACTAGCAACTCCACAACTAGAAACTCCGCAACTAGAGACTCCACAACTAGAAACTCCTAGACTAGAGTCTCCACAACTTGAAACTCCACAACTAAAAACTCCACAACCAGAAACTCCACAACTAGAAACTCCACAACTAGAAACTCCGCAACTAGAGACTCCAACACTAGAAACTCTACAACTAGAAATTCCACATCTAGAGACCTTGCAACTAGAAACTCCCCAGCTAGAAACACCACAACTAGAAACTCCGCAACTAGAAACTCCACAACTTGAAACCTCACAGCCTTAAGTTCCGCAACTAGAAAATCCACAACTAGAGATTCCGCAACTAGAAACTCCACAACTAGAAACTCCACAACTCGAAACTCCCTAACTCAAAACTCCACAATTCGAAACTCCATAACTCGAAACTCCAGAACTTGAAACTTCACAACTAGACACTCAAAAACTAAAAACTCTACAACTAGAAACTCCTAAACTAGAAACTCCACAACTTGAGACAACGCAACTAGAAACTCCACAACTTGAAACTCCACAACTAGAAACTCCACAACTAGAAACTCTACAACTAGAGACTCCTCAACTAGAGAATTCGCAACTAGAAACTTCAAAACTAGAGACGCTGCAACTAGAAACTCTACAACTAGAGACTTCACAACTAGAAACTCCACAACTCGAAACTCCACAACTCAAAACTCCACAACTTGAAACTCCACAACTAGAAACTCCATAATTTGAGACTCCGCAACTAGAAACTCCACAACTTGAAGTTCCACAACTAGAAACTCCAACACTAGCAACTCCACAACAAGAAACTCCACAACTCGAAACTCCACAACTGGAAACTCCACAACTGGAAACTTCAAAACTAGACCCTCCACAATTAAAAACTCTACAACTAGAAAGTTCTAAACTAGAGACTCCACAACTAGAGACTACAATTAGAGACTTCAAACTAGAAACTCAACAACCAGAAAGTCCACAACTTGAAACTCTACAACTAGAAACTCCACAACTAGAAACTCTACAACTAGAGACTCTTCAACTAGAGAATTCGCAACTAGAAACTCCAAAACTAGAAACTCCACAACTAGAAACTCCACAACTCGAAACTCCACAACTCAAAACTCCACAACTTGAAACACCACAACTAGACACTCCACAACTAAAAACTCTACAACTAGAAACTCCTAAACTAGAGACTCCATAACTAGAGACTCCACAACTAGAGACTTCAAAACTAGAAACTCAACAACTAGAAGCTCCACAACTAAAAACTCTACAACTAGAAATTCCACAACTTGAGACTCCGCCACTTTAAATTCCACAACCCTAGACTCCACAACTAAAAACTCCACGACTAGAAACTCCACAACTAGAAACTCCATAACTAGAACCTCCACAACCAGAGACTCCGCAACTAGAATCTCTGCAACTAGAAACTCCACAACCTGAAACTCCACAACTAGAAACTCCAACACTAGCAACTCCACAACTAGAAACTCCGCAACTAGAGACTCCACAACCAGAAACTCCACAACTAGAGTCTCCACAACTTGAAACTCCACAACTAAAAACTCCGCAACCAGAAACTCCACAACTAGAAACTCCACAACTAGAAACTCCGCAACTAGAGACTCCACAACTAGAAACTCTACAACTAGAAATTCCACATCTAGAGACCTTGCAACTAGAAACTCCGCAGCTAGAAACTCCACAACTAGAAACTCCGCAACTAGAAACTGCACAACTAGAAAATCCGCAACTAGAAACTCCACAAGTAGAAACTCCACAACTAGATACTCCACAACTGGAAACTCCACAACTAGAAACTTCACAACTAGAGACTCCGCAACTAGAAACTCCACAACTGGAAACTCCACAACTAGATACTCCACAACTGGAAACTCCACAACTAGAAACTCCACAACTAGACTCCACAACTTGAAACTCCACAACTAGAGACTCCGCAACTAGAAACTCCACAACTAGAGACTCCGCAACTCCACAACTAGAAACTCCACAACTGGAAACTCCACAACTAGATACTCCGCAACTAGAAACTCCACAACTAGAGACTCCACAACTTGAAACTCCCAACTGAAAACTCCACAACAGGAAACTCCACAACAAGAAACTTCACAACTAGAGACTCCACAACTAGAGACTCTACAACTTGAAACCTCACAACTTTAGGTTCCGCAACTAGAAAATCCACAGCTAGAGATTCCGCAACTAGAAACTCCACAACTAGAAACTCCACAACTCAAAACTCCAACTTTAGAAACTCCACTACTAGATACTCCACAACTGAAAACTCGGCAACTAGAAACTCCACAACTAGAGACTCCACAACTTGAAACTCCACAACTAGAGACTCTGCAACTAGAAACTTCACAACTAGAGACTCCGCAACTCCACAACTCGAAACTCCACAACTGGAAACTCCACAACTAGACACTCCACAACTAAAAACTCTTCAACTAGAAATTCCTAAACTAGAGACTCCACAACTAGAGAATCTACAACTAGAAACTTCAAACTAGAAACTCAAGCACTAGAAACTCCACAACAAAAACTCAACAACTAGAAACTCCACAGCTTGAGACTCCGCAACTAGAAACTCCACAACTAGAGACTCCGCAACTAGAAACTCCAACTAGAAACTCCACAACTGGAAACTCCATTACTAGATACTCCACAACTGGAAACTCGGCAACTAGAAACTCCACAACTAGAGACTCCACAACTTGAAACTCCACAACTAAAGACTCTGCAACTAGAAACTCCACAACTCGAAACTCCACTACTGGAAACTCCACAACTAGACACTCCACAACAAAAAACTCTTCAACTAGAAACTCCTAAACTAGAGACTCCACAACTAGAGAATCTACAACTAGAGACTTGAAACTAGAAACTCAACAACTGGAAACTCCACAACTGAAAAGTCAACAACTAGAAACTCCACAGCTTGAGACTCCGACACTTGAAACTCTACAACTAGAGACTCCGCAACTAGAAACTCCACAACTAGGGACTCCACAAATAGAAACTCCACAACTAGAAACTCCACAACTCGAAACTCCACTACTAGATACTCCACAACTGGAAACTCGACAACTAGAAACTCCACATCTAGAGACTCCACAACTTGAAACTCCACAACTAGAGACTCTGCAACTAGAAACTCAACAACTAGAGACTCCACAACTCAACAACAAGAAACTCCACAACTGGAAAATCCACAACTAGATACTCCACAACTAGAAAATCTACAACTAGAAACTCCGCAACTACAGACTCCACAACTACAAACTCCACAAATACATACTCGGCAACTAGAAATTCCATATCTAGAAACTCCACAGCTAGAATCTGCAAAACTAGAGACTTCACAACTAGAAACTCAACAACTAAAAACTCCACAACTAAAAACTCCACAACTGGAAACTCCACAACTTGAGACTCCGCAACTTGAAACTTCACAACTAGAAACTCCGCTATTAAAGACTCCGCAACTAAAAACTCCGCAACTAGAAACTCCACAACTTAAAACTCCACAACTAGATACTCCACAACTGGAAACTCCACAACTAGATACTTCACAACTGGAAACTCCACAACTAGATACTCCACAACTAAAAACTCCACAACTAGAAACTCACTCCACAACTAGAGACTCCACAACTCGAAACTCCACAACTAGAATCTCCACAACTAAAAACTCCACAACCAGAGACTCCGCAACTTCACAACTAGAAACTCCACAACTGGAAACTGCACATATAGATACTCTGCAACTAGAAACTCCACAACTAGAGACTCCACAACTTGAAACTCCACAACTTTAAACTCCACAACTTGAGACTCCACAGCTAGAAACTCCACAACTAGGGACTCCACAACTGGAAACTCTACTACTAGATACTCCACAACTGGAAACTCGGCAACTAGAAACTCCACAACTAGAGACTCCACAACTTGAAACTCCACAACTAGAGACTCTGCAACTAGAAACTCCACAACTCGAAACTCCACAACTGGAAACTCCACAACTAGACACTCCAAAACAAAAAACTCAACTAGAAACTCCTAAACTAGAGACTCCACAACTAGAGAATCTACAACTAGAGACTTCAAACTAGAAACTCAACAACTAGAAACTCCCCAGCTTGAGACTCCGCAACTTGAAACTCCACAACTAGAAACTCCGCAACTAGAAACTCCACAACTAGGGACTCCACAACTAGAAACTCCACAACTAGAAACTCCACATCTCGAAACTCCACTACTAGATACTCCACAACTGGAAACTCGACAACTAGAAACTCAACATCTTGAGACTCCACAACTTGAAACTCCACAACTAGAGACTCTGCAACTAGAAACTCAATACTTGAGACTCCGCAACTCAACAACTAGAAACTCCACAACTTGAAAATCCACAACTAGATACTCCACAACTAGAAAATCTACAACTAGAAACTCCACAACTATAGACTCCACAACTTGAAACTCTACAAGTTTAAACTCCACAACTTGAGACTCCACAACTAGAAACTCCACAACTAGAAACTCCACAACTTGAAACTCCTCAACTAGAAACTCCAAAACCAGAAACTCCACAACTAGAAACTCCTCAACTAGAAACTCCGCAACTAGAGACTCCACAACTAGAAACTCCACAACTTCAAACTCCACAAATACAGACTCGGCAACTAGAAATTCCATATCTAGAAACTCCACAACTAGAAACTCCACAACTATAGACTCCAAAACTTGAAACTCCACAAGTTTAAACTCCACAACTTGAGACTCCACCACTAGAAACTCCACAACTAGAAACTCCACAACTTGAAACTCCTCAACTAGAAACTGCAAAACCAGAAACTCCACAACTAGAAACTCCGCAACTAGAAACTTCACAACTAGAAACTCACAACTAGAAACTCCAAAACTAAAAACTCCACAACTGGAAACTCCACAACTTGAGACTCCGCAACTTGAAACTTCACAACTAGAAACTGCTCTATTAAAAACTCCGCAACTAGAAACTCCGCAACTTAAAACTCCACAACTAGATACTCCACAACTGCAAACTCCACAACTCGATACTCCACAACTGGAAACTCCACAACTAGAAACTCCACAACTAGAGACTCCACAACTAAAAACTCTACAACTAGAAACTCCTAAACTAGAGACTCCATAACTAGAGGCTCCACAACTAGAGACTTCAAAACTAGAAACTCAACAACTAGAAGCTCCACAACTAAAACTCTACAACTAGAAATTCCACAACTTGAGACTCCACAACTGGAAACTCCACAACTGGAAACTTCAAAACTAGACCCTCCACAACTAAAAACTCTACAACTAGAAAGTTCTAAACTAGAGACTCCACAACTAGAGACTACAATTAGAGACTTCAAACTAGAAACTCAACAACCAGAAAGTCCACAACTTGAAACTCTACAACTAGAAACTCCACAACTAGAAACTCTACAACTAGAGACTCTTCAACTAGAGAATTCGCAACTAGAAACTCCAAAACTAGAAACTCCACAACTAGAAACTCCACAACTCGAAACTCCACAACTCAAAACTCCACAACTTGAAACACCACAACTAGACACTCCACAACTAAAAACTCTACAACTAGAAACTCCTAAACTAGAGACTCCATAACTAGAGACTCCACAACTAGAGACTTCAAAACTAGAAACTCAACAACTAGAAGCTCCACAACTAAAAACTCTACAACTAGAAATTCCACAACTTGAGACTCCGCCACTTTAAATTCCACAACCCTAGACTCCACAACTAAAAACTCCACGACTAGAAACTCCACAACTAGAAACTCCATAACTAGAACCTCCACAACCAGAGACTCCGCAACTAGAATCTCTGCAACTAGAAACTCCACAACCTGAAACTCCACAACTAGAAACTCCAACACTAGCAACTCCACAACTAGAAACTCCGCAACTAGAGACTCCACAACTAGAAACTCCTAGACTAGAGTCTCCACAACTTGAAACTCCACAACTAAAAACTCCACAACCAGAAACTCCACAACTAGAAACTCCACAACTAGAAACTCCGCAACTAGAGACTCCAACACTAGAAACTCTACAACTAGAAATTCCACATCTAGAGACCTTGCAACTAGAAACTCCCCAGCTAGAAACACCACAACTAGAAACTCCGCAACTAGAAACTCCACAACTTGAAACCTCACAGCCTTAAGTTCCGCAACTAGAAAATCCACAACTAGAGATTCCGCAACTAGAAACTCCACAACTAGAAACTCCACAACTCGAAACTCCCTAACTCAAAACTCCACAATTCGAAACTCCATAACTCGAAACTCCAGAACTTGAAACTTCACAACTAGACACTCAAAAACTAAAAACTCTACAACTAGAAACTCCTAAACTAGAAACTCCACAACTTGAGACAACGCAACTAGAAACTCCACAACTTGAAACTCCACAACTAGAAACTCCACAACTAGAAACTCTACAACTAGAGACTCCTCAACTAGAGAATTCGCAACTAGAAACTTCAAAACTAGAGACGCTGCAACTAGAAACTCTACAACTAGAGACTTCACAACTAGAAACTCCACAACTCGAAACTCCACAACTCAAAACTCCACAACTTGAAACTCCACAACTAGAAACTCCATAATTTGAGACTCCGCAACTAGAAACTCCACAACTTGAAGTTCCACAACTAGAAACTCCAACACTAGCAACTCCACAACAAGAAACTCCACAACTCGAAACTCCACAACTGGAAACTCCACAACTGGAAACTTCAAAACTAGACCCTCCACAATTAAAAACTCTACAACTAGAAAGTTCTAAACTAGAGACTCCACAACTAGAGACTACAATTAGAGACTTCAAACTAGAAACTCAACAACCAGAAAGTCCACAACTTGAAACTCTACAACTAGAAACTCCACAACTAGAAACTCTACAACTAGAGACTCTTCAACTAGAGAATTCGCAACTAGAAACTCCAAAACTAGAAACTCCACAACTAGAAACTCCACAACTCGAAACTCCACAACTCAAAACTCCACAACTTGAAACACCACAACTAGACACTCCACAACTAAAAACTCTACAACTAGAAACTCCTAAACTAGAGACTCCATAACTAGAGACTCCACAACTAGAGACTTCAAAACTAGAAACTCAACAACTAGAAGCTCCACAACTAAAAACTCTACAACTAGAAATTCCACAACTTGAGACTCCGCCACTTTAAATTCCACAACCCTAGACTCCACAACTAAAAACTCCACGACTAGAAACTCCACAACTAGAAACTCCATAACTAGAACCTCCACAACCAGAGACTCCGCAACTAGAATCTCTGCAACTAGAAACTCCACAACCTGAAACTCCACAACTAGAAACTCCAACACTAGCAACTCCACAACTAGAAACTCCGCAACTAGAGACTCCACAACCAGAAACTCCACAACTAGAGTCTCCACAACTTGAAACTCCACAACTAAAAACTCCGCAACCAGAAACTCCACAACTAGAAACTCCACAACTAGAAACTCCGCAACTAGAGACTCCACAACTAGAAACTCTACAACTAGAAATTCCACATCTAGAGACCTTGCAACTAGAAACTCCGCAGCTAGAAACTCCACAACTAGAAACTCCGCAACTAGAAACTGCACAACTAGAAAATCCGCAACTAGAAACTCCACAAGTAGAAACTCCACAACTAGATACTCCACAACTGGAAACTCCACAACTAGAAACTTCACAACTAGAGACTCCGCAACTAGAAACTCCACAACTGGAAACTCCACAACTAGATACTCCACAACTGGAAACTCCACAACTAGAAACTCCACAACTAGACTCCACAACTTGAAACTCCACAACTAGAGACTCCGCAACTAGAAACTCCACAACTAGAGACTCCGCAACTCCACAACTAGAAACTCCACAACTGGAAACTCCACAACTAGATACTCCGCAACTAGAAACTCCACAACTAGAGACTCCACAACTTGAAACTCCCAACTGAAAACTCCACAACAGGAAACTCCACAACAAGAAACTTCACAACTAGAGACTCCACAACTAGAGACTCTACAACTTGAAACCTCACAACTTTAGGTTCCGCAACTAGAAAATCCACAGCTAGAGATTCCGCAACTAGAAACTCCACAACTAGAAACTCCACAACTCAAAACTCCAACTTTAGAAACTCCACTACTAGATACTCCACAACTGAAAACTCGGCAACTAGAAACTCCACAACTAGAGACTCCACAACTTGAAACTCCACAACTAGAGACTCTGCAACTAGAAACTTCACAACTAGAGACTCCGCAACTCCACAACTCGAAACTCCACAACTGGAAACTCCACAACTAGACACTCCACAACTAAAAACTCTTCAACTAGAAATTCCTAAACTAGAGACTCCACAACTAGAGAATCTACAACTAGAAACTTCAAACTAGAAACTCAAGCACTAGAAACTCCACAACAAAAACTCAACAACTAGAAACTCCACAGCTTGAGACTCCGCAACTAGAAACTCCACAACTAGAGACTCCGCAACTAGAAACTCCAACTAGAAACTCCACAACTGGAAACTCCATTACTAGATACTCCACAACTGGAAACTCGGCAACTAGAAACTCCACAACTAGAGACTCCACAACTTGAAACTCCACAACTAAAGACTCTGCAACTAGAAACTCCACAACTCGAAACTCCACTACTGGAAACTCCACAACTAGACACTCCACAACAAAAAACTCTTCAACTAGAAACTCCTAAACTAGAGACTCCACAACTAGAGAATCTACAACTAGAGACTTGAAACTAGAAACTCAACAACTGGAAACTCCACAACTGAAAAGTCAACAACTAGAAACTCCACAGCTTGAGACTCCGACACTTGAAACTCTACAACTAGAGACTCCGCAACTAGAAACTCCACAACTAGGGACTCCACAACTAGAAACTCCACAACTAGAAACTCCACAACTCGAAACTCCACTACTAGATACTCCACAACTGGAAACTCGACAACTAGAAACTCCACATCTAGAGACTCCACAACTTGAAACTCCACAACTAGAGACTCTGCAACTAGAAACTCAACAACTAGAGACTCCACAACTCAACAACAAGAAACTCCACAACTGGAAAATCCACAACTAGATACTCCACAACTAGAAAATCTACAACTAGAAACTCCGCAACTACAGACTCCACAACTACAAACTCCACAAATACATTCTCGGCAACTAGAAATTCCATATCTAGAAACTCCACAGCTAGAATCTGCAAAACTAGAGACTTCACAACTAGAAACTCAACAACTAAAAACTCCACAACTAAAAACTCCACAACTGGAAACTCCACAACTTGAGACTCCGCAACTTGAAACTTCACAACTAGAAACTCCGCTATTAAAGACTCCGCAACTAAAAACTCCGCAACTAGAAACTCCACAACTTAAAACTCCACAACTAGATACTCCACAACTGGAAACTCCACAACTAGATACTTCACAACTGGAAACTCCACAACTAGATACTCCACAACTAAAAACTCCACAACTAGAAACTCACTCCACAACTAGAGACTCCACAACTCGAAACTCCACAACTAGAATCTCCACAACTAAAAACTCCACAACCAGAGACTCCGCAACTTCACAACTAGAAACTCCACAACTGGAAACTGCACATATAGATACTCTGCAACTAGAAACTCCACAACTAGAGACTCCACAACTTGAAACTCCACAACTTTAAACTCCACAACTTGAGACTCCACAGCTAGAAACTCCACAACTAGGGACTCCACAACTGGAAACTCTACTACTAGATACTCCACAACTGGAAACTCGGCAACTAGAAACTCCACAACTAGAGACTCCACAACTTGAAACTCCACAACTAGAGACTCTGCAACTAGAAACTCCACAACTCGAAACTCCACAACTGGAAACTCCACAACTAGACACTCCACAACAAAAAACTCAACTAGAAACTCCTAAACTAGAGACTCCACAACTAGAGAATCTACAACTAGAGACTTCAAACTAGAAACTCAACAACTAGAAACTCCCCAGCTTGAGACTCCGCAACTTGAAACTCCACAACTAGAAACTCCGCAACTAGAAACTCCACAACTAGGGACTCCACAACTAGAAACTCCACAACTAGAAACTCCACATCTCGAAACTCCACTACTAGATACTCCACAACTGGAAACTCGACAACTAGAAACTCAACATCTTGAGACTCCACAACTTGAAACTCCACAACTAGAGACTCTGCAACTAGAAACTCAATACTTGAGACTCCGCAACTCAACAACTAGAAACTCCACAACTTGAAAATCCACAACTAGATACTCCACAACTAGAAAATCTACAACTAGAAACTCCACAACTATAGACTCCACAACTTGAAACTCTACAAGTTTAAACTCCACAACTTGAGACTCCACAACTAGAAACTCCACAACTAGAAACTCCACAACTTGAAACTCCTCAACTAGAAACTCCAAAACCAGAAACTCCACAACTAGAAACTCCTCAACTAGAAACTCCGCAACTAGAGACTCCACAACTAGAAACTCCACAACTTCAAACTCCACAAATACAGACTCGGCAACTAGAAATTCCATATCTAGAAACTCCACAACTAGAAACTCCACAACTATAGACTCCAAAACTTGAAACTCCACAAGTTTAAACTCCACAACTTGAGACTCCACCACTAGAAACTCCACAACTAGAAACTCCACAACTTGAAACTCCTCAACTAGAAACTGCAAAACCAGAAACTCCACAACTAGAAACTCCGCAACTAGAAACTTCACAACTAGAAACTCACAACTAGAAACTCCAAAACTAAAAACTCCACAACTGGAAACTCCACAACTTGAGACTCCGCAACTTGAAACTTCACAACTAGAAACTGCTCTATTAAAAACTCCGCAACTAGAAACTCCGCAACTTAAAACTCCACAACTAGATACTCCACAACTGCAAACTCCACAACTCGATACTCCACAACTGGAAACTCCACAACTAGAAACTCCACAACTAGAGACTCCACAACTAAAAACTCTACAACTAGAAACTCCTAAACTAGAGACTCCATAACTAGAGGCTCCACAACTAGAGACTTCAAAACTAGAAACTCAACAACTAGAAGCTCCACAACTAAAACTCTACAACTAGAAATTCCACAACTTGAGACTCCACAACTGGAAACTCCACAACTGGAAACTTCAAAACTAGACCCTCCACAACTAAAAACTCTACAACTAGAAAGTTCTAAACTAGAGACTCCACAACTAGAGACTACAATTAGAGACTTCAAACTAGAAACTCAACAACCAGAAAGTCCACAACTTGAAACTCTACAACTAGAAACTCCACAACTAGAAACTCTACAACTAGAGACTCTTCAACTAGAGAATTCGCAACTAGAAACTCCAAAACTAGAAACTCCACAACTAGAAACTCCACAACTCGAAACTCCACAACTCAAAACTCCACAACTTGAAACACCACAACTAGACACTCCACAACTAAAAACTCTACAACTAGAAACTCCTAAACTAGAGACTCCATAACTAGAGACTCCACAACTAGAGACTTCAAAACTAGAAACTCAACAACTAGAAGCTCCACAACTAAAAACTCTACAACTAGAAATTCCACAACTTGAGACTCCGCCACTTTAAATTCCACAACCCTAGACTCCACAACTAAAAACTCCACGACTAGAAACTCCACAACTAGAAACTCCATAACTAGAACCTCCACAACCAGAGACTCCGCAACTAGAATCTCTGCAACTAGAAACTCCACAACCTGAAACTCCACAACTAGAAACTCCAACACTAGCAACTCCACAACTAGAAACTCCGCAACTAGAGACTCCACAACTAGAAACTCCACAACTAGAGTCTCCACAACTTGAAACTCCACAACTAAAAACTCCGCAACCAGAAACTCCACAACTAGAAACTCCACAACTAGAAACTCCGCAACTAGAGACTCCACAACTAGAAACTCTACAACTAGAAATTCCACATCTAGAGACCTTGCAACTAGAAACTCCGCAGCTAGAAACTCCACAACTAGAAACTCCGCAACTAGAAACTCCACAACTAGAAACTGCACAACTAGAAACTCCACAACTTGAAACCTCACAGCCTTAAGTTCCGCAACTAGAAAATCCACAACTAGAGATTGCGCAACTAGAAACTCCACAACCAGAGACTCTGCAACTAGAAACTCCGCAGCTAGAAACTCCACAAATAGAAACTCCGCAACTAGAAACTCCACAGCTAGAAAATCCGCAACTAGAAACTCCACAAGTAGAAACTCCACAACTAGATACTCCACAACTGGAAACTCCACAACTAGAAACTTCACAACTAGAGACTCCGCAACTAGAAACTCCACAACTGGAAACTCCACAACTAGATACTCCACAACTGGAAACTCCACAACTAGAAACTCCACAACTAGACTCCACAACTTGAAACTCCACAACTAGAGACTCCGCAACTAGAAACTCCACAACTAGAGACTCCGCAACTCCACAACTAGAAACTCCACAACTGGAAACTCCACAACTAGATACTCCGCAACTAGAAACTCCACAACTAGAGACTCCACAACTTGAAACTCCCAACTGAAAACTCCACAACAGGAAACTCCACAACAAGAAACTTCACAACTAGAGACTCCACAACTAGAGACTCTACAACTTGAAACCTCACAACTTTAGGTTCCGCAACTAGAAAATCCACAGCTAGAGATTCCGCAACTAGAAACTCCACAACTAGAAACTCCACAACTCAAAACTCCAACTTTAGAAACTCCACTACTAGATACTCCACAACTGAAAACTCGGCAACTAGAAACTCCACAACTAGAGACTCCACAACTTGAAACTCCACAACTAGAGACTCTGCAACTAGAAACTTCACAACTAGAGACTCCGCAACTCCACAACTCGAAACTCCACAACTGGAAACTCCACAACTAGACACTCCACAACTAAAAACTCTTCAACTAGAATTTCCTAAACTAGAGACTCCACAACTAAAAAATCTACAACTAGAGACTTCAAACTAGAAACTCAACAACTAGAAACTCCACAACTAAAAACTCCACAACTAGAAACTCCACATCTTGAGACTCCGCAACTAGAAACTCCAAAACTAGGGACTCCGCAACTAGACACTCCACAACTGGAAACTCCACAACTGGCAACTCCACTACTAGATACTCCACAACTGGAAACTCGGCAACTAGAAACTCCACAACTAGAGACTCCACAACTTGAAACTCCACAACTAGAGACTCTGCAACTAGAAACTCCACAACTAGAGACTCCGCAACTCCACAACTCGAAACTCCACAACTGGAAACTCCACAACTAGACACTCCACAACTAAAAAATCTTCAACTAGAAATTCCTAAACTAGAGACTCCACAACTAGAGAATCTACAACTAGAAACTTCAAACTAGAAACTCAAGCACTAGAAACTCCACAACAAAAACTCAACAACTAGAAACTCCACAGCTTGAGACTCCGCAACTAGAAACTCCACAACTAGAGACTCCGCAACTAGAAACTCCAACTAGAAACTCCACAACTGGAAACTCCATTACTAGATACTCCACAACTGGAAACTCGGCAACTAGAAACTCCACAACTAGAGACTCCACAACTTGAAACTCCACAACTAAAGACTCTGCAACTAGAAACTCCACAACTCGAAACTCCACTACTGGAAACTCCACAACTAGACACTCCACAACAAAAAACTCCACAAATACAGACTCGGCAACTAGAAATTCCATATCTAGAAACTCCACAACTAGAAACTCCACAACTATAGACTCCAAAACTTGAAACTCCACAAGTTTAAACTCCACAACTTGAGACTCCACCACTAGAAACTCCACAACTAGAAACTCCACAACTTGAAACTCCTCAACTAGAAACTCCAAAACCAGAAACTCCACAACTAGAAACTCCGCAACTAGAAACTTCACAACTAGAAACTCACAACTAGAAACTCCACAACTAAAAACTCCACAACTGGAAACTCAACAACTTGAGACTCCGCAACTTGAAACTTCACAACTAGAAACTGCTCTATTAAAAACTCCGCAACTAGAAACTCCGCAACTTAAAACTCCACAACTAGATACTCCACAACTGGAAACTCCACAACTCGATACTCCACAACTGGAAACTCCACAACTAGAAACTCCACAACTAGAGACTCCACAACTAAAAACTCTACAACTAGAAACTCCTAAACTAGAGACTCCATAACTAGAGGCTCCACAACTAGAGACTTCAAAACTAGAAACTCAACAACTAGAAGCTCCACAACTAAAACTCTACAACTAGAAATTCCACAACTTGAGACTCCGCCACTTTAAACTCCACAACCCTAGACTCCACAACTAGAAACTCCGCAACTAGAGACTCCACAACTAGAAACTCCTCGACTAGAGTCTCCACAACTTGAAACTCCACAACTAAAAACTCCACAACCAGAAACTCCACAACTAGAAACTCCACAACTAGAAACTCCGCAACTAGAGACTCCAACACTAGAAACTCTACAACTAGAAATTCCACATCTAGAGACCTTGCAACTAGAAACTCCCCAGCTAGAAACACCACAACTAGAAACTCCGCAACTAGAAACTCCACAACTAGAAACTCCACAACTAGAAACTCCACAACTTGAAACGTCACAGCCTTAAGTTCCGCAACTAGAAAATCCACAACTAGAGATTCCGCAACTAGAAACTCCACAACTAGAAACTCCACAACTCGAAACTCCCTAACTCAAAACTCCACAATTCGAAACTCCATAACTCGAAACTCCAGAACTTGAAACTTCACAACTAGACACTCAAAAACTAAAAACTGTACAACTAGAAACTCCTAAATTAGAAACTCCACAACTTGAGACAACGCAACTAGAAACTCCACAACTTGAAACTCCACAACTAGAAACTCCACAACTAGAAACTCTACAACTAGAGACTCCTCAACTAGAGAATTCGCAACTAGAAACTTCAAAACTAGAGACGCTGCAACTAGAAACTCTACAACTAGAGACTCCACAACTAGAAACTCCACAACTCGAAACTCCACAACTCAAAACTCCACAACTTGAAACTCCACAACTAGAAACTCCATAACTTGAGACTCCGCAACTAGAAACACCACAACTTGAAGTTCCACAACTAGAAACTCCAACACTAGCAACTCCACAACAAGAAACTCCACAACTCGAAACTCCACAACTGGAAACTCCACAACTGGAAACTTCACAACTAGACCCTCCACAACTAAAAACTCTACAACTAGAAAGTTGTAAACTAGAGACTCCACAACTAGAGACTACAATTAGAGACTTCAAACTAGAAACTCAAATACCAAAAAGTCCACAACTTGAAACTCTACAACTAGAAACTCCACAACTAGAAACTCTACAACTAGAGACTCTTCAACTAGAGAATTCGCAACTAGAAACTCCAAAACTAGAAACTCCACAACTAGAAACTCCACAACTCGAAACTCCACAACTCAAAACTCCACAACTTGAAACACCACAACTAGACACTCCACAACTAAAAACTCTACAACTAGAAACTCCTAAACTAGAGACTCCATAACTAGAGACTCCACAGCTAGAGACTTCAAAACTAGAAACTCAACAACTAGAAGCTCCACAACTAAAAACTCTACAACTAGAAATTCCACAACTTGAGACTCCGCCACTTTAAATTCCACAACCCTAGACTCCACAACTAAAAACTCCACGACTAGAAACTCCACAACTAGAAACTCCATAACTAGAACCTCCACAACCAGAGACTCCGCAACTAGAATCTCTGCAACTAGAAACTCCACAACCTGAAACTCCACAACTAGAAACTCCAACACTAGCAACTCCACAACTAGAAACTCCGCAACTAGAGACTCCACAACTAGAAACTCCACAACTAGAGTCTCCACAACTTGAAACTCCACAACTAAAAACTCCGCAACCAGAAACTCCACAACTAGAAACTCCACAACTAGAAACTCCGCAACTAGAGACTCCACAACTAGAAACTCTACAACTAGAAATTCCACATCTAGAGACCTTGCAACTAGAAACTCCGCAGCTAGAAACTCCACAACTAGAAACTCCGCAACTAGAAACTCCACAACTAGAAACTGCACAACTAGAAACTCCACAACTTGAAACCTCACAGCCTTAAGTTCCGCAACTAGAAAATCCACAACTAGAGATTGCGCAACTAGAAACTCCACAACCAGAGACTCTGCAACTAGAAACTCCGCAGCTAGAAACTCCACAAATAGAAACTCCGCAACTAGAAACTCCACAGCTAGAAAATCCGCAACTAGAAACTCCACAAGTAGAAACTCCACAACTAGATACTCCACAACTGGAAACTCCACAACTAGATACTCCACAACTGGAAACTCCACAACTAGAAACTCCACAACTAGACTCCACAACTTGAAACTCCACAACTAGAGACTCCGCAACTAGAAACTCCACAACTAGAGACTCCGCAACTCCACAACTAGAAACTCCACAACTGGAAACTCCACAACTAGATACTCCGCAACTAGAAACTCCACAACTAGAGACTCCACAACTTGAAACTCCACAACTCTAAACTCCACAACTTGAGACTCCACAACTAAAAACTCCACAACTTGAAACTCCAAAACTAGAAACTCCACAACCAGAAACTCCACAACTAGAAACTCCACAACTAAAAATTCCACAACAGGAAACTCCACAACAAGAAACTCCACAACTAGAGACTCCACAACTAGAGACTCCACAACTTGAAACCTCACAACTTTAGGTTCCGCAACTAGAAAATCCACAGCGTGAGATTCCGCAACTAGAAACTCCACAACTAGAAACTCCACAACTCAAAACTCCAACACTAGAAACTCCACTACTAGATACTCCACAACTGAAAACTCGGCAACTAGAAACTCCACAACTAGAGACTCCACAACTTGAAACTCCACAACTAGAGACTCTGCAACTAGAAACTCCACAACTAAAGACTCCGCAACTCCACAACTCGAAACTCCACAACTGGAAACTCCACAACTAGACACTCCACAACTAAAAACTCTTCAACTAGAAATTCCTAAACTAGAGACTCCACAACTAAAAAATCTACAACTAGAGACTTCAAACTAGAAACTCAACAACTAGAAACTCCACAACTAAAAACTCCACAACTAGAAACTCCACATCTTGAGACTCCGCAACTAGAAACTCCAAAACTAGGGACTCCGCCACTAGACACTCCACAACTGGAAACTCCACAACTGGCAACTCCACTACTAGATACTCCACAACTGGAAATTCGGCAACTAGAAACTCCACAACTAGAGACTCCACAACTTGAAACTCCACAACTAGAGACTCTGCAACTAGAAACTCCACAACTAGAGACTCCGCAACTCCACAAATCGAAACTCCACAACTGGAAACTCCACAACTAGACACTCCACAACTAAAAACTCTTCAACTAGAAATTCCTAAACTAGAGACTCCACAACTAGAGAATCTACAACTAGAAACTTCAAACTAGAAACTCAAGCACTAGAAACTCCACAACTAAAAACTCAACAACTAGAAACTCCACAGCTTGAGACTCCGCAACTAGAAACTCCACAACTAGGGACTCCGCAACTAGAAACTCCAACTAGAAACTCCACAACTGGAAACTCCACTACTAGATACTCCACAACTGGAAACTCGGCAACTAGAAACTCCACAACTAGAGACTCCACAACTTGAAACTCCACAACTAAAGACTCTGCAACTAGAAACTCCACAACTCGAAACTCCACTACTGGAAACTCCACAACTAGACACTCCACAACAAAAAACTCTTCAACTAGAAACTCCTAAACTAGAGACTCCACAACTAAAAAATCTACAACTAGAGACTTGAAACTAGAAACTCAACAACTGGAAACTCCACAACTGAAAACTCAACAACTAGAAACTCCACAGCTTGAGACTCCGACCGACACTTGAAACTCTACAACTAGAGGCTCCGCAACTAGAAACTCCACAACTAGGGACTCCACAACTAGAAACTCCACAACTAGAAACTCCACAACTCGAAACTCCACTACTAGATACTCCACAACTGGAAACTCGACAACTAGAAACTCCACATCTAGAGACTCCACAACTTGAAACTCCACAACTAGAGACTCTGCAACTAGAAACTCAACAACTAGAGACTCCACAACTCAACAACTAGAAACTCCACAACTGGAAAATCCACAACTAGATACTCCACAACTAGAAAATCTACAACTAGAAACTCCGCAACTAGAGACTCCACAACTACAAACTCCACAAATACATACTCGGCAACTAGAAATTCCATATCTAGAAACTCCACAGCTAGAAACTGCAGAACTAGAGACTTCACAACTAGAAACTCAACAACTAAAAACTCCACAACTAAAAACTCCACAACTGGAAACTCCACAACTTGAGACTCCGCAACTTGAAACTTCACAACTAGAAACTCCGCTATTAAAAACTCCGCAACTAAAAACTCCGCAACTAGAAACTCCACAACTTAAAACTCCACAACTAGATACTCCACAACTGGAAACTCCACAACTATATACTTCACAACTGGAAACTCCACAACTAGATACTCCACAACTAAAAACTCCACAACTAGAAACTCCACAACTAGAGACTCCACAACTCGAAACTCCACAACTAGAATCTCCACAACTAAAAACTCCACAACCAGAGACTCCGCAACTTCACAACTAGAAACTCCACAACTGGAAAGTGCACATATAGATACTCTGCAACTAGAAACTCCACAACTAGAGACTCCACAACTTGAAACTCCACAACTTTAAACTCCACAACTTGAGACTCCACAACTAGAAACTCCACAACTAGGGACGCCACAACTGGAAACTCCACTACTAGATACTCCACAACTGGAAACTCGGCAACTAGAAACTCCACAACTAGAGACTCCACAACTTGGAACTCCACAACTAGAGACTTTGCAACTAGAAACTCCACAACTCGAAACTCCACAACTGGAAACTCCACAACTAGACACTCCACAACAAAAAACTCTTCAACTAGAAACTCCTAAACTAGAGACTCCACAACTAGAGAATCTACAACTAGAGACTTCATACTAGAAACTCAACAACTAGAAACTCCCCAGCTTGAGACTCCGCAACTTGAAACTCCACAACTAGAAACTCCGCAACTAGAAACTCCACAACTAGGGACTCCACAACTAGAAACTCCACAACTAGAAACTCCGCATCTCGAAACTCCACTACTAGATACTCCACAACTGGAAACTCGACAACTAGAAACTCCATATCTAGAGACTCCACAACTTGAAACTCCACAACTAGAGACTCTGCAACTAGAAACTCAATACTTGAGACTCCGCAACTCAACAACTAGAAACTCCACAACTGGAAAATCCACAACTAGATACTCCACAACTAGAAAATCTACAACTAGAAACTCCACAACTATAGACTCCACAACTTGAAACTCCACAAGTTTAAACTCCACAACTTGAGACTCCACAACTAGAAACTCCACAAATGGAAACTCCCCAACTAGAAACTCCGCAACTAGAAACTCCGCAACAGGAGACTCTACAACTAGAAACTCCAAAACTAGAAACTCCACAACTAGAAACTCCACAACTAGAAACTTCACAACTAGAAACTCCGCAACTAGAGACTCCACAACTAGAAACTCCACAACTTGAAACTCCTCAACTAGAAACTCCAAAACCAGAAACTCCACAACTAGAAACTCCGCAACTAGAAACTCCGCAACTAGAGACTCCACAACTAAAAACTCCACAACTTGAGACTCCGCAACTTGAAACTTCACAACTAGAAACTGCGCTATTAAAAACTCCGCAACTAGAAACTCCGCAACTAGAAACTCCACAACTTAAAACTCCACAACTAGATACTCCACAACTGGAAACTCCACAACTAGATACTCCACAACTGGAAACTCCACAACGAGAAACTCCACAACTAGAGACTCCACAACTCGAAACTCCACAACTAGAAACTCCAAAACTAGAAACTCCACAACCAGAGACTCCGCAACTCCACAACTAGAAACTCCACAACTGAAAACTCCACAACTAGATACTCTGCAACTAGAAACTCCACAACTAGAGACTCCAGAACTTGAAACTCCACAACTTTAAACTCCACAAATTCAGACTCCACAACTAGAAACTCCACAACTTGAAACTCCATTACTAGAAACTCCACAACCAGAAACTCCACAATTAGAAACTCCACAACTAGAAACTCTGCAACTAGAGACTCCACAACTAGAAACTCAACAACTAGAAACTCCACAACTACAAGCTCCACAAATAGAGACTCGGCTACAAGAAATTTCATGTCTAGAAAGTCCACAACTATAACTCCACAACTGGAAACTCCACAACTAGAAACTCCACAACTAGAAACTCCACAACTAGAGACTCTGCAACTAGAAACTACGCAGCTAGATACTCCACAAATAGAAACTCCGCAGCTAGAAACTACACAACTAGAGACTCCACAACTAGAAACTCCACAACTAGAAACTCCACAACTAGAAAACTAGAAACTCCACAACTTGAAACCTCACGACGTTAAGTTACGCAACTAGAAAATCCACAGCTAGAGATTCCGCAACTAGAAACTCCACAACTAGAAACTCCACAACTCAAAATTCCACAACTAGAAACTCCAAAACTCGAAACTCCACAACTCGAAACTCCACAACTGGAAACTCCACAACTAGACACTCCACAACTAAAAACTCCACAACTAGAAACTCCACAACTAGAGACTCTGCAACTATGGAACTCCGCAACTAGAAACTCCGCATTTAGAAACTCCGCAACAAGAAATTCTACAGCTAGAAACACCACAACTAGACACTCCGCAACTAGAAACTCCACAACTTGAGACAACGCAACTAGAAACTCCACAACTTGAAACTCCACAACTAGAAACTCCATAACTTGAGACTCCGCAACTAGAAACTCCACAACTTGAAACTTCACAACTAGAGACTCCGCAACTAGAAACTCCACAACTAGAAACTCCACAACTAGAAACTTCACAACTAGAGACTCCACAAATAGAGACTCCACAACTAGAAACTCAAAAACTAGAAACTCCACAACTACAAACTTCACAAATAGAAACTCGGCAACTAGAAATTTCATATCTAGAAACTCCACAACGAGAAACTGTAAAACTAGAGACTTCACAACTAGAAACTCAACAACTAGAAACTCCACAACTAAACACTCCACAACTGGAAACTCCACAACTTGAGACTCCGCAACTTGAAACTCCACAACAATAAACTCCGCTATTAAAAACTCCGCAACTAGAAACTCCGCAACTAGAAACTCCACAACCTGAAACTCCACAACTAGATACTCCACAACTGGAAACTCCACAACTAGATACTTCACAAATGGAAACTCCACAGCTAGATACTCCACAACTGGAAACTCCACAACTAGAAACTCCACAACTAGAGACTCCACAACTCGAAACTCCACAACTAGAAACTCCACAACTAGAAACTCCACAACTAGAGACTCCACAACTCGAAACTCCACAACTGGAAACTCCACAACTAGATACTCCGCAACTAGAAACTCCACAACTAGAGACTCCACAACTTGAAACTCCACAACTAGAAACTCCACAACTAGAAACTCTGCAACTAGAGACTCCACAACTAGAAACTCCACAACTACAAACTCCACAACTACAAACTCCACAAATAGAGACTCAGCTACAAGAAATTTCATGTCTAGAAAGTCCACCACTAAAAACTCCACAACTGGAAATTCCACAACTAGAAACTCCACAACTAGAAACTCCACAGCTAGAGCTTCCGCAACTAGAAACTCCACAACCAGAGTCTCCGCAACTAGAAACTCCGCAGCTAGAAACTACACAACCAGAGACTCCACAAATAGAAACTCCACAACTAGAAACTCCACAACTGGAAACTCCCCAACTAGAAACTCCGCAACTAGAAACTCCGCAACAGGAGACTCTACAACTAGAAACTCCACAACTAGAAACTCCAAAACTAGAAACTCCACAACTAGAAACTTCACAACTAGAAACTCCGCAACTAGAGACTCCACACCTAGAAACTCCACAACTTGAAACTCCTCAACTAGAAACTCCACAACCAGAAACTCCACAACTAGAAACTCCGCAACTAGAGACTCCTAAACTAGAAACTCCACAACTAGAAACTCCACAACTACAAACTCCACAAATACAGATTCGGCAACTAGAAATTCCATATCTAGAAACTCCACAGCTAGAAACTGCAAAACTAGAGACTTCACAACTAGAAACTCAAAAACTAGAAACTCCACAACTAAAAACTCCACAACTGGAAACTCCACAACTTGAGACTCCGCAACTTGAAACTTCACAACTAGAAACCCCGCTATTAAAAACTCCGCAACTAGAAACTCCACAACTTAAAACTCCACAACTAGATACTCCACAACTGGAAACTCCACAACTAGATAATTCACAACTGGAAACTCCACAATTAGATACTCCACAACTAAAAACTCCACAACTAGAAACTCCACAACTAGAGACTCCACAACTGGAAACTCCACAACTAGAAACTCCACAACTGAAAACTCCACAACCAGAGACTCCGCGACTTCACAACTAGAAACTCCACAACTGGAAACTCCACAAATAGATACTCTGCAACTAGAAAGTCCACAACTAGAGACTCCACAACTTGAAACTCCACAACTTTAAACTCCACAACTTGAGACTCCACAACTAGAAACTCCACAACTTGAAACTCCACAGCTTGAGACTCCGCAACTAGAAACTCCACAACTAGAGACTCCACAACTGGAAACTCTACTACTAGATACTCCACAACTGGAAACTCGGCAACTAGAAACTCCACAACTAGAGACTCCACAACTTGAAACTCCACAACTAGAGACTCTGCAACTAGGAAATCCACAACTCGAAACTCCACAACTGGAAACTCCACAACTAGACACTCAACAACAAAAAACTGTTCAACTAGAAACTCCTAAACTAGAGACTCCACAACTAGAGAATCTACAACTAGAGACTTCAAACTAGAAACTCAACAACTAGAAACTCCACAACTAAAAACTCAACAACTAGAAACTCCCCAGCTTGAGATTCCGCAACTTGAAACTCCACAACTAGAAACTCCGCAACTATAAACTCCACAACATGGGACTCCACAACTAGAAACTCCACAACTAGAAACTTCACAACTCGAAACTCCACTACTAGATACTCCACAACTGGAAACTCGACAACTAGAAACTCAACATCTAGAGACTCCACAACTTGAAACTCCACAACTAGAGACTCTGCAACTAGAAACTCAACAACTAGAGACTCCGCAACTCAAACCTAGAAACTCCACAACTGGAAAATCCACAACTAGATACTCCACAACTAGAAAATCTACAACTAGAAACTCCACAACTACAGACTCCACAACTTGAAACTCCACAAGTTTAAACTCCATAACTTGAAACTCCACAACTAGAAACTCCACAACTAGAAACTCCACAACTGGAAACTCCCCAACTAGAAACTCCACAACTAGAAACTCGAAAACTAGAATCTCCCCAACTAGAAACTTCACAACTAGAAACTCCACAACTAGAGACTCCACAACTAGAAACTTCACAACTTGAAACTCCTCAAATAGAAACTCCACAACCAGAAACTCCACAACTAGAAACTCCGCAACTAGAAACTCCGCAACTAGAGACTCCACAATTAGAAACTCCACAACTAGAAACTCCACAACTTCAAACTCCACAAAGACAGACTCGGCCACTAGAAATTCCATATCTAGAAACTCCACAACTAGAAACTGCAAAACTAGAGACTTCACAACTAGAAACTCAACAACTAGAAACTCCACAACTAAAAACTCCACAACTGTAAACTCCACAACTTGAGACTCCGCAACTTGAAACTTCACAACTAGAAACTCCGCTATTAAAAACTCCGCAACTAGAAACTCCGCAACTAGAAACTCCACAACTTAAAACTCCACAACTAGATACTCCACAACTGGAAACTCCACAACTAGATACTTCTCAACTGGAAACTCCACAACTAGATACTCCACAACTGGAAACTCCACAACTGGAAACTCCACAACTAGACACTCCACAACTAAAAACTCTTCAACTAGAAATTCCTAAACTAGAGACTCCACAATTAAAAAATCTACAACTAGAGACTTCAAACTAGAAACTCAACAACTAGAAACTCCACAACTAAGAACTCCACAACTAGAAACCCAACATCTTGAGACTCCGCAACTAGAAACTCCACAACTAGGGACTCCGCAACTAGAAACTCCACAACTGGAAACTCCACAACTGGCAACTCCACTACTAGATACTCCACAACTTGAAACTCGGCAACTAGAAACTCCACAACTAGAGACACCACAACTTGAAACTCCACAACTAGAGACTCTGCAACTAGAAACTCCACAACTAGAGACTCCGCAACTCCACATCTCGAAACTCCACAACTGGAAACTCCACAACTGGACACTCCACAACTAAAAACTCTTCAACTAGAAATTCCTAAACTAGAGACTCCACAACTAGAGAATATACAACTAGAGACTTCAAACTGGAAACTCAAACACTAGAAATTCACAACTAAAAACTCAACAACTAGAAACTCCACAGCTTGAGACTCCGCAACTAGAAACTCCACAACTAGGGACTCCGCAACTAGAAACACCAACTGGAAACTCAGCAACTAGAAACTCCACAACTCGAGACTCCACAACTTGAAACTCCACAACTAAAGACTCTGCAACTAGAAACTCCACATTTCGAAACTCCACTACTGGAAACTCCACAACTAGACACTCCACAAGAAAAAACTCTTCAACTAAAACTCCTAAACTAGAGACTCATCAACTAGAGAATCTACAACTAGAGACTTGAAACTAGAAACTCAACAACTGGAAACTCCACAACTAAAAACTCAACAACTAGAAACTCCACAGCTTGAGACTCCGCAACTAGAAACTCCACAACTAGGGACTCCACAACTAGAAACTCCACAACTAGAAACTCCACAACTCGAAACTCCACTACTAGATACTCCACAACTGGAAACTCGACAACTAGAAACTTCACATCTAGAGACTCCACAACTTGAAACTCCACAACTAGAGACTCTGCAACTAGAAACTCCACAACTAGAGACTCCGCAACTCAACAACTAGAAACTCCACAACTGGAAAATCCACAACTAGATACTCCACAACTAGAAAATCTAACTAGAAACTCCGCAACTAGAGACTCCACAACTAGAAACTCCACAACTAGAAACTCCACAACTACAAACTCCACAAATACAGACTCGGCAACTAGAAATTCCATATCAAGAAACTCCACAGCTAGAAACTGCAAAACTAGAGACTTCACAACTAGAAACTCAACAACTAAAAACTCCAAAACTAAAAACTCCACAACTTGAGACTCCGCAACTTGAACCTTCACAAGTAGAAACTCCGCTATTAAAAACTCCGCAACTAGAAACTCCGCAACTAGAAACTCCACAACTTAAAACTCCACAACTAGATACTCCACAACTGGAAACTCCACAACTAGATACTTCACAACTGGAAACTCCACAACTAGATACTCCACAACTAAAAACTCCACAACTAGAAACTCCACAACTAGAGACTCCACAACTCGAAACTCCACAACTAGCATCTCCACAACTAAAAACTCCACAACCAGAGACTCCGCAACTTCACAACTAGAAACTCCACAACTGGAAACTGCACATATAGATACTCTGCAACTAGAAACTCCACAACTAGAGACTCCACAACTTGAAACTCCCACACTTTAAACTCCACAACTTGAGACTCCACAACTAGAAACTCCACAACTTGAAACTTCACAGCTTGAGACTCCACAGCTTGAGACTCCGCAACTAGAAACTCCTCAACTAGGGACTCCCCAACTTGAAACTCCACAACTAGAGACTTTGCAACTAGAAACTCCACAACTCGAAACTCCTAAACTAGAGACTCCACAACTAGAGAATCTACAACTAGAGACTTCAAACTAGAAACTCAACAACTAGAAACTCCCCAGCTTCAGACTCCGCAACTTAAAACTCCACAGCTAGAAACTCCGCAACTAGAAACTCCACAACTAGGGACTCCACAACTAGAAACTCCACAACTAGAAACTGCACATCTCGAAACTCCACTACTAGATACTCCACAACTGGAAACTCGACAACTAGAAACTCCACATCTAGAGACTCCACAACTTGAAACCCCACAACTAGAGACTCTGCAACTAGAAACTCAACAACTAGAGACTCTGCAACTCCACAACTAGAAACTCCTTAACTGGAAAATCCACAACTAGATACTCCACAACTAAAAAATCTAGAACTAGAAACTCCACAACTATAGACTCCAAATCTTGAAACTCCACAAGTTTAAACTCCACAACTTGAGACTCCACAACTAGAAATTCCACAACTGGAAACTCCCCAACTAGAAACTCCGCAACTAGAAACTCCACAACAGGACACTCTACAACTAGAAACTCCAAAACTAGAAACTCCACAACTAGAAACTCCACAACTAGAAACTTCACAACTAGAAACTCCACAACTAGAGACTCCACAACTAGAAACTCCACAACTTGAAACTCCTCAACTAGAAACTCCAAAACCAGAAACTCCACAACTAGAAACTCCGCAACTAGAAACTCCGCAACTAGAGACTCCACAACTAGAAACTCCACAACTAGAAACTCCACAACTTCAAACTCCACAAATACAGACTCGGCAACTAGAAATTCCATATCTAGAAACTCCACAACTAGGAACTGCAAAACTAGAGACTTCACAACTAGAAACTCAACAACTAGAAACTCCACAACTAAAAACTCCACAACTGGAAACTCCACAACTTGAGACACCGCAACTTGAAACTTCACAACTAGAAACTGCGCTATTAAAAACTCCGCAACTAGAAACTCCGCAACTAGAAACTCCACAACTTAAAACTCCACAACTAGATACTCCACAACTGGAAACTCCACAACTAGATACTCCACAACTGGAAACTCCACAACTAGAAACTCCACAACTAGAGACTCCACAACTCGAAACTCCACAACTAGAAACTCCACAACTAGAAACTCCACAACCAGAGACTCCGCAACTCCACAACTAGAAACTCCACAACTGGAAACTCCACAACTAGATACTCTGCAACTAGAAACTCCACAACTAGAGACTCCAAAACTTGAAACTCCACAACTTTAAACTCCCCAACTTGAGACTCCACAACTAGAAACTCCACAACTTGAAACTCCACATCTAGAAACTCCACAACCAGAAACTCCACAACTAGAAACTCCACAACTAGAAACTCCACAACTAGAAACTCTGCAACTAGAGACTCCACAACTAGAAACTCAACAACTAGAAACTCCCCAGCTTGAGACTCCGCAACTTGAAACTCCACAGCTAGAAACTCCGCAACTAGAAACTCCACAACTAGGGACTCCACAACTAGAAACTCCATAACTAGAAACTCCACATCTCGAAACTCCACTACTAGATACTCCACAACTGGAAACTCGACAACTAGAAACTCCACATCTAGAGACTCCACAACTTGAAACTCCACAACTAGAGACTCTGCAACTAGAAACTCAACAACTAGAGACTCCGCAACTCAACAACTAGAAACTCCACAACTGGAAAATCCACAACTAGATACTCCACAACTAGAAAATCTACAACTAGAAACTCAACAACTATAGACTCCAAAACTAGAAACTCCGCAACAGGAGACTCTACAACTAGAAACTCCAAAACTAGAAACTCCTCAACTAGAAACTTCACAACTAGAAACTCCGCAACTAGAGACTCCACAACTAGAAACTCCACAACTTGAAACTCCTCAACTAGAAACTCCAAAACCAGAAACTCCACAACTAGAAACTCCGCAACTAGAAACTCCGCAACTAGAGACTCCACAACTAGAAACTCCACAACTTCAAACTCCGCAAATACAGACTCGGCAACTAGAAATTCCATATCTAGAAACTCCACAACTAGAAACTGCAAAACTAGAGACTTCACAACTAGAAACTCAACAACTAGAAACTCCACAACTAAAAACTCCGCAACTGGAAACTCCACAACTTGAGACTCCGCAACTTGAAACTTCACAACTAGAAACTGCGCTATTAAAAACTCCGCAACTAGAAACTCCGCAACTAGAAACTCCACAACTTAAAACTCCACAACTAGATACTCCACAACTGGAAACTCCACAACTGGATACTCCACAACTGGAAACTCCACAACTAGAAGCTCCACAACTAGAGGCTCCACAACTAGAAACTCCACAACTAGAAACTCCACAACTAGAAACTCCACAACCAGAGACTCCGCAACTCCACAACTAGAAACTCCACAACTGGAAACTCCACAACTAGATACTCTGCAACTAGAAACTCCACAACTCGAGACTCCACAACTTGAAACTCCACAACTTTAAACTCCACAACTTGAGACTCCACAACTAGAAACTCCACAACTTGAAACTCCACAACTAGAAACTCCACAACCAGAAACTCCACAACTAGAAACTCCACAACTAGAAACTCCACAACTAGAAACTTTGCAACTAGAGACTCCACAACTAGAAACTCAACAACTAGAAACTCCACAACTACAAGCTCCACAAATAGAGACTCGGCTACAAGAAATTTCATGTCTAGAAAGTCCACAACTATAACTCCACAAATGGAAACTCCACAACTAGAAACTCCACAACTAGAAACTCCACAACTAGAGACTCCGCAACTAGAAACTCCGCAGCTAGATACTCCACAAATAGAAACTCCGCAGCTAGAAACTACACAACTAGAGACTCCACAACTAGAAACTCCACAACTAGAAACTCCACAACTAGAAAACTAGAAACTCCACAACTTGAAACCTCACGACGTTAAGTTACACAACTAGAAAATCCACAGCTAGAGATTCCGCAACTAGAAACTCCACAACTAGAAACTCCACAACTCAAAATTCCACAACTAGAAACTCCAAAAATCGAAACTCCACAACTCGAAACTCCACAAATGGAAACTCCACAAGTAGACACTCCACAACTAAAAACTCCACAACTAGAAACTCCACAACTAGAGACTCTGCAACTATGGAACTCCGCAACTAGAAACTCCGCATTTAGAAACTCCGCAACAAGAAATTCCACAGCTAGAAACACCACAACTAGACACTCCGCAACTAGAAACTCCACAACTTGAGACAACGCAACTAGAAACTCCACAACTTGAAACTCCACAACTAGAAACTCCATAACTTGAGACTCCGCAACTAGAAACTCCACAACTTGAAGTTCCACAACTAGAAACTCCACAACTTGAGACTCCGCAACTAGAAACTCCACAACTTGAAACTTCACAACTAGAGACTCCGCAACTAGAAACTCCACAACTAGAAACTCCACAACTAGAAACTTCACAACTAGAGACTCCACAACTAGAAACTCCACAACTAGAAACTCCACAACTTGAAACTCCACAAATACAGACTCCACAACTAGAAACTCAAAAACTAGAAACTCCACAACTACAAACTCCACAAATAGAGACTCGGCAACTAGAAATTTCATATCTAGAAACTCCACAACGAGAAACTGTAAAACTAGAGACTTCACAACTAGAAACTCAACAACTAGAAACTCCACAACTAAAAACTCCACAACTGGAAACTCCACAACTTGAGACTCCGCAACTTGAAACTCCACAACAATAAACTCCAATATTAAAAACTCCGCAACTAAAAACTCCGCAACTAGAAACTCCACAACTTGAAACTCCACAACTAAATACTGCACAACTGGAAACTCCACAACTAGATACAAATGGAAACTCCACAGCTAGATACTCCACAACTGGAAACTCCACAACTAGAAACTCCACAACTAGAGACTCCACAACTGGAAACTCCCCAACTAGAAACTCCGCAACTAGAAACTCCGCAACAGGAGACTCTACAACTAGAAACTCCACAACTAGAAACTCCAAAACTAGAAACTCCACAACTAGAAACTTCACAACTAGAAACTCCGCAACTAGAGACTCCACACCTAGAAACTCCACAACTTGAAACTCCTCAACTAGAAACTCCACAACCAGAAACTCCACAACTAGAAACTCCGAACCTAGAGACTCCTAAACTAGAAACTCCACAACTAGAAACTCCACAACTACAAACTCCACAAATACAGATTCGGCAACTAGAAATTCCATATCTAGAAACTCCACAGCTAGAAACTGCAAAACTAGAGACTTCACAACTAGAAACTCAAAAACTAGAGACTCCACAACTAAAAACTCCACAACTGGAAACTCCACAACTTGAGACTCCGCAACTTGAAACTTCACAACTAGAAACCCCGCTATTAAAAACTCCGCAACTAGAAACTCCACAACTTAAAACTCCACAACTAGATACTCCACAACTGGAAACTCCACAACTAGATAATTCACAACTGGAAACTCCACAACTAGATACTCCACAACTAAAAACTCCACAACTAGAAACTCCACAACTAGAGACTCCACAACTGGAAACTCCACAACTAGAAACTCCACAACTGAAAACTCCACAACCAGAGACTCCGCGACTTCACAACTAGAAACTCCACAACTGGAAACTCCACAAATAGATACTCTGCCACTAGAAAGTCCACAACTAGAGACTCCACAACGTGAAACTCCACAACTTTAAACTCCACAACTTGAGACTCCACAACTAGAAACTCCACAACTTGAAACTCCACAGCTTGAGACTCCGCAACTAGAAACTCCACAACTAGAGACTCCACAACTGGAAACTCTACTACTAGATACTCCACAACTGGAAACTCGGCAACTAGAAACTCCACAACTAGAGACTCCACAACTTGAAACTCCACAACTAGAGACTCTGCAACTAGGAAATCCACAACTCGAAACTCCACAACTGGAAACTCCACAACTAGACACTCAACAACAAAAAACTGTTCAACTAGAAACTCCTAAACTAGAGACTCCACAACTAGAGAATCTACAACTAGAGACATCAAACTAGAAACTCAACAACTAGAAACTCCACAACTAAAAACTCAACAACTAGAAACTCCCCAGCTTGAGATTCCGCAACTTGAAACTCCACAACTAGAAACTCCGCAACTAGAAACTCCACAACATGGGACTCCACAACTAGAAACTCCACAACTAGAAACTTCACAACTCGAAACTCCACTACTAGATACTCCACAACTGGAAACTCGACAACTAGAAACTCAACATCTAGAGACTCCACAACTTGAAACTCCACAACTAGAGACTCTGCAACTAGAAACTCAACAACTAGAGACTCCGCAACTCAAACCTAGAAACTCCACAACTGGAAAATCCACAACTAGATACTCCACAACTAGAAAATCTACAACTAGAAACTCCACAACTACAGACTCCACAACTTGAAACTCCACAAGTTTGAACTCCATAACTTGAAACTCCACAACTAGAAACTCCACAACTAGAAACTCCACAACTGGAAACTCCCCAACTAGAAACTCCGCAACTAGAAACTGCGCAACAGGAGACTCTACAACTAGAAACTCCACAACTAGAAACTCGAAAACTAGAATCTCCCCAACTAGAAACTTCACAACTAGAAACTCCACAACTAGAGACTCCACAACTAGAAACTTCACAACTTGAAACTCCTCAAATAGAAACTCCACAACCAGAAACTCCACAACTAGAAACTCCGCAACTAGAAACTCCGCAACTAGAGACTCCACAATTAGAAACTCCACAACTAGAAACTCCACAACTTCAAACTCCACAAAGACAGACTCGGCCACTAGAAATTCCATATCTAGAAACTCCACAACTTAAAACTCCACAACTAGATACTCCACAACTGGAAACTCCACAACTAGATACTTCTCAACTGGAAACTCCACAACTAGATACTCCACAACTGGAAACTCCACAACTGGAAACTCCACAACTAGACACTCCACAACTAAAAACTCTTCAACTAGAAATTCCTAAACTAGAGACTCCACAATTAAAAAATCTACAACTGGAGACTTCAAACTAGAAACTCAACAACTAGAAACTCCACAACTAAAAACTCCACAACTAGAAACCCAACATCTTGAGACTCCGCAACTAGAAACTCCACAACTAGGGACTCCGCAACTAGAAACTCCACAACTGGAAACTCCACAACTGGCAACTCCACTACTAGATACTCCACAACTTGAAACTCGGCAACTAGAAACTCCACAACTAGAGACACCACAACTTGAAACTCCACAACTAGAGACTCTGCAACTAGAAACTCCACAACTAGAGACTCCGCAACTCCACATCTCGAAACTCCACAACTGGAAACTCCACAACTGGACACTCCACAACTAAAAACTCTTCAACTAGAAATTCCTAAACTAGAGACTCCACAACTAGAGAATATACAACTAGAGACTTCAAACTGGAAACTCAAACACTAGAAACTCACAACTAAAAACTCAACAACTAGAAACTCCACAGCTTGAGACTCCGCAACTAGAAACTCCACAACTAGGGACTCCGCAACTAGAAACACCAACTGGAAACTCAGCAACTAGAAACTCCACAACTCGAGACTCCACAACTTGAAACTCCACAACTAAAGACTCTGCAACTAGAAACTCCACATTTCGAAACTCCACTACTGGAAACTCCACAACTAGACACTCCACAACAAAAAACTCTTCAACTAAAACTCCTAAACTAGAGACTCATCAACTAGAGAATCTACAACTAGAGACTTGAAACTAGAAACTCAACAACTGGAAACTCCACAACTAAAAACTCAACAACTAGAAACTCCACAGCTTGAGACTCCGCAACTAGAAACTCCACAACTAGGGACTCCACAACTAGAAACTCCACAACTAGAAACTCCACAACTCGAAACTCCACTACTAGATACTCCACAACTGGAAACTCGACAACTAGAAACTTCACATCTAGAGACTCCACAACTTGAAACTCCACAACTAGAGACTCTGCAACTAGAAACTCCACAACTAGAGACTCCGCAACTCAACAACTAGAAACTCCACAACTGGAAAATCCACAACTAGATACTCCACAACTAGAAAATCTAACTAGAAACTCCGCAACTAGAGACTCCACAACTAGAAACTCCACAACTAGAAACTCCACAACTTCAAACTCCACAAATACAGACTCGGCAACTAGAAATTCCATATCTAGAAACTCCACAACTAGGAACTGCAAAACTAGAGACTTCACAACCAGAAACTCAACAACTAGAAACTCCACAACTAAAAACTCCACAACTGGAAACTCCACAACTTGAGACACCGCAACTTGAAACTTCACAACTAGAAACTGCGCTATTAAAAACTCCGCAACTAGAAACTCCGCAACTAGAAACTCCACAACTTAAAACTCCACAACTAGATACTCCACAACTGGAAACTCCACAACTAGATACTCCACAACTGGAAACTCCACAACTAGAAACTCCACAACTAGAGACTCCACAACTCGAAACTCCACAACTAGAAACTCCACAACTAGAAACTCCACAACCAGAGACTCCGCAACTCCACAACTAGAAACTCCACAACTGGAAACTCCACAACTAGATACTCTGCAACTAGAAACTCCACAACTAGAGACTCCACAACTTGAAACTCCACAACTTTAAACTCCCCAACTTGAGACTCCACAACTAGAAACTCCACAACTTGAAACTCCACAACTAGAAACTCCACAACCAGAAACTCCACAACTAGAAACTCCACAACTAGAAACTCCACAACTAGAAACTCTGCAACTAGAGACTCCACAACTAGAAACTCAACAACTAGAAACTCCCCAGCTTGAGACTCCGCAACTTGAAACTCCACAGCTAGAAACTCCGCAACTAGAAACTCCACAACTAGGGACTCCACAACTAGAAACTCCACAACTAGAAACTCCACATCTCGAAACTCCACTACTAGATACTCCACAACTGGAAACTCGACAACTAGAAACTCCACATCTAGAGACTCCACAACTTGAAACTCCACAACTAGAGACTATGCAACTAGAAACTCAACAACTAGAGACTCCGCAACTCAACAACTAGAAACTCCACAACTGGAAAATCCACAACTAGATACTCCACAACTAGAAAATCTACAACTAGAAACTCAACAACTATAGACTCCAAAACTAGAAACTCCGCAACAGGAGACTCTACAACTAGAAACTCCAAAACTAGAAACTCCACAAATAGAAACTTCACAACTAGAAACTCCGCAACTAGAGACTCCACAACTAGAAACTCCACAACTTGAAACTCCTCAACTAGAAACTCCAAAACCAGAAACTCCACAACTAGAAACTCCGCAACTAGAAACTCCGCAACTAGAGACTCCACAACTAGAAACTCCACAACTAGAAACTCCACAACTTCAAACTCCGCAAATACAGACTCGGCAACTAGAAATTCCATATCTAGAAACTCCACAACTAGAAACTGCAAAACTAGAGACTTCACAACTAGAAACTCAACAACTAGAAACTCCACAACTAAAAACTCCACAACTGGAAACTCCACAACTTGAGACTCCGCAACTTGAAACTTCACAACTAGAAACTGCGCTATTAAAAACTCCGCAACTAGAAACTCCGCAACTAGAAACTCCACAACTTAAAACTCCACAACTAGATACTCCACAACTGGAAACTCCACAACTGGATACTCCACAACTGGAAACTCCACAACTAGAAGCTCCACAACTAGAGGCTCCACAACTCGAAACTCCACAACTAGAAACTCCACAACTAGAAACTCCACAACCAGAGACTCCGCAACTCCACAACTAGAAACTCCACAACTGGAAACTCCACAACTTGATACTCTGCAACTAGAAACTCCACAACTCGAGACTCCACAACTAGAAACTCCACAACTTGAAACTCCACAACTAGAAACTCCACAACCAGAAACTCCACAACTAGAAACTCCACAACTAGAAACTCCACAACTAGAAACTTTGCAACTAGAGACTCCACAACTAGAAACTCAACAACTAGAAACTCCACAACTAAGAGCTCCACAAATAGAGACTCGGCTACAAGAAATTTCATGTCTAGAAAGTCCACAACTATAACTCCACAAATGGAAACTCCACAACTAGAAACTCCACAACTAGAAACTCCACAACTAGAGACTCCGCAACTAGAAACTCCGCAGCTAGATACTCCACAAATAGAAACTCCGCAGCTAGAAACTACACAACTAGAGACTCCACAACTAGAAACTCCACAACTAGAAAACTAGAAACTCCACAACTTGAAACCTCACGACGTTAAGTTACACAACTAGAAAATCCACAGCTAGAGATTCCGCAACTAGAAACTCCACAACTAGAAACTCCACAACTCAAAATTCCACAACTAGAAACTCCAAAAATCGAAACTCCACAACTCGAAACTCCACAAATGGAAACTCCACAACTAGACACTCCACAACTAAAAACTCCACAACTAGAAACTCCACAACTAGAGACTCTGCAACTATGGAACTCCGCAACTAGAAACTCCGCATTTAGAAACTCCGCAACAAGAAATTCCACAGCTAGAAACACCACAACTAGACACTCCGCAACTAGAAACTCCACAACTTGAGACAACGCAACTAGAAACTCCACAACTTGAAACTCCACAACTAGAAACTCCATAACTTGAGACTCCGCAACTAGAAACTCCACAACTTGAAGTTCCACAACTAGAAACTCCACAACTTGACACTCCGCAACTAGAAACTCCACAACTTGAAACTTCACAACTAGAGACTCCGCAACTAGAAACTCCACAACTAGAAACTCCACAACTAGAAACTTCACAACTAGAGACTCCACAACTAGAAACTCCACAACTTGAAACTCCACAAATACAGACTCCACAACTAGAAACTCAAAAACTAGAAACTCCACAACTACAAACTCCACAAATAGAGACTCGGCAACTAGAAATTTCATATCTAGAAACTCCACAACGAGAAACTGTAAAACTAGAGACTTCACAACTAGAAACTCAACAACTAGAAACTCCACAACTAAAAACTCCACAACTGGAAACTCCACAACTTGAGACTCCGCAACTTGAAACTCCACAACAATAAACTCCACTATTAAAAACTCCGCAACTAAAAACTCCGCAACTAGAAACTCCACAACTTGAAACTCCACAACTAAATACTGCACAACTGGAAACTCCACAACTAGATACAAATGGAAACTCCACAGCTAGATACTCCACAACTGGAAACTCCACAACTAGAAACTCCACAACTAGAGACTCCACAACTCGAAACTCCACAACTAGAAACTCCACAACTAGAAACTCCACAACTAGAGACTCCACAACTCGAAACTCCACAACCGGAAACTCCACAACTAGATACTCCGCAACTAGAAACTCCACAACTAGAGACTCCACAACTTGAAACTCCACAACTAGAAACTCCACAACTAGAAACTCTGCAACTAGAGACTCCACAACTAGAAACTCCACATTTAGAAACTCCACAACTACAAACTCCACAAATAGAGACTCAGCTACAAGAAATTTCATGTCTAGAAAGTCCACCACTAAAAACTCCACAACTGGAAATTCCACAACTAGAAACTCCACCACTAAAAACTCCACAACTGGAAATTCCACAACTAGAAACTCCACAACTAGAAACTCCACAGCTAGGGATTCCGCAACTAGAAACTCCACAACCAGAGACTCCGCAACTAGAAACTCCGCAGCTAGAAACTCCACAAATAGAAAATCCGCAACTAGAAACTCCGCAGGTAGAAACTACACAACCAGAGACTCCACAAATAGAAACTCCACAACTAGAAACTCCACAACTGGAAACTCCCCAACTAGAAACTCCGCAACTAGAAACTCCGCAACAGGAGACTCTACAACTAGAAACTCCACAACTAGAAACTCCAAAACTAGAAACTCCACAACAAGAAACTTCACAACTAGAAGCTCCGGAACTAGAGACTCCACACCTAGAAACTCCACAACTTGAAACTCCTCAACTAGAAACTCCACAACCAGAAACTCCACAACTAGAAACTCCGACACTAGAAACTCCGCAACTAGAGACTCCTAAACTAGAAACTCCACAACTTCAAACTCCACAAATACAGACTCGGCAACTAGAAATTCCATATCTAGAAACTCCACAACTAGAAACTGCAAAACTAGAGACTTCACAACTAGAAAATCAACAACTAGAAACTCCACAACTAAAAACTCCACAACTGGAAACTCCACAACTTGAGACTCCGCAACTTGAAACTTCACAACTAGAAACTCCGCTATTAAAAACTCCGCAACTAGAAACTCCGCAACTAGAAACTCCACAACTTAAAACTCCACAACTAGATACTCCGCAACTGGAAACTCCACAACTAGATACTTACACCTAGGAACTCTACAACTAGAGGCTCCTCAACTAGAGAATTCGCCACTAGAAACTCCAAAACTAGAGACGCTGCAACTAGAAACTCTACAACTAGAGACTCCACAACTAGAAACTCCCAAACTCGAAACTCCACAACTCGAAACTCCACAACTGGAAACTCCACAACTAGACACTCCACAACTAAAAACTCTTCAAGTAGAAACTCCAAAACTAGAGACTCCACAACTAAAGAATCTACAACTAGAGACTTCAAACTAGAAACTCAACAACTAGAAACTTCAAAATTCGAAACTCTACTAGAAACTCCACAACTTGAAACTCCACAACTAGACACTCCACAACTAGAAACTCCACAACTAGAAACTCTGCAACTATGGAACTCCGCAACTAGAAACTCCGCATTTAGAAACTCTGCAACAAGAAATTCCACTGCTAGAAACACCACAACTAGACACTCCGCAACTAGAAACTCCACAACTTGAGACGCCGCAACTAGAAACTCCACAACTTAAAACTCCACAACTAGAAACTCCACAACTAGAAACTCTACAACTAGAGACTCCTCAACTATTGAATTCGCAACTAGAAACTCCAAAACTAGAGACGCTGCAACTAGAAACTCTACAACTAGAGACTCCACAACTAGAATCTCCACAACTAAAAACTCCACAACCAGAGACTCCACAACTTCACAACTAGAAACTCCACCACTGGAAACTGCACATATAGATACTCTGCAACTAGAAACTCCACAACTAGAGACTCCACAACTTGAAACTCCACAACTTTAAACTCCACAACTTGAGACTCCACAACTAGAAACTCCACAACTTGAAACTCCACAGCTTGAGACTCCGCAACTAGAAACTCCACAACTAGGGACTCCACAACTGGAAACTCCGTTACTAGATACTCACCAACTGGAAACTCGGCAACTAGAAACTCCACAACTAGAGACTCCACAACTTGAAACTCCACAACTAGAGACTCTGCAACTAGAAACTCCACAACTCGAAACTCCACAACTGGAAACTCCACAACTAGACACTCCACAACAAAAAACTCTTCAACTAGAAACTCCTAAACTAGAGACTCCACAACTAGAGAATCTACAACTAGAGACTTCAAACTAGAAACTCAACAACTAGAAACTCCCCAGCTTGAGACTCCGCAACTTGAAACTCCACAGCTAGAAACTCCACAACTAGAGGCTCCACAACTCGAAACTCCACAACTAGAAACTCCACAACTAGAAACTCCACAACCAGAGACTCCGCAACTCCACAACTAGAAACTCCACAACTGGAAACTCCACAACTAGATACTCTGCAACTAGAAAATCTACAACTAGAAACTCCACAACTATAGACTCCAAAACTTGAAACTCCACAAGTTTAAACTCCACAACTTGAGACTCCACAACTAGAAACTCCACAACTAGAAACTCCACAACTGGAAACTCCCCAACTAGAAACTCCGCAACTAGAAACTCCGCAACAGGAGACTCTACAACTAGAAACTCCAAAACTAGAAACTCCACAACTAGAAACTCCACAACTAGAAACTTCACAACTAGAAATTCCGCAACTAGAGACTCCACAACTAGAAACTCCACAACTTAAAACTCCACAACTAGATACTCCACATCTCGAAACTCCACTACTAGATACTCCACAACTGGAAACTCGACAACTAGAAACTCCACATCTAGAGACTCCACAACTTGAAACTCCACAACTAGAGACTCTGCAACTAGAAACTCAACAACTAGAGACTCCGCAACTCAACAACTAGAAACTCCACAACTGGAAAATCCACAACTAGATACTCCACAACTAGAAAATCTACAACTAGAAACTCCACAACTATAGGCTCCAAAACTTGAAACTCCACAAGTTTAAACTCCACAACTTGAGACTCCACAACTAGAAACTCCACAACTAGAAACTCCACAACTGGAAACTCCCCAACTAAAAACTCCGCAACTAGAAACTCCGCAACAGGAGACTCTACAACTAGAAACTCCGCAACTAGAAACTCCGCAACTAGAGACTCCACAACTTGAAACTCCACAACTTCAAACTCCGCAAATACAGACTCGGCAACTAGAAATTCCATATCTAGAAACTCCACAACTAGAAACTGCAAAACTAGAGACTTCACAACTAGAAACTCAACAACTAGAAACTCCACAACTAAAAACTCCACAACTGGAAACTCCACAACTTGAGACTCCGCAACTTGAAACTTCACAACTAGAAACTGCGCTATTAAAAACTCCGCAACTAGAAACTCCGCAACTAGAAACTCCACAACTTAAAACTCCACAACTAGACACTCCACAACTGGAAACTCCACAACTGGATACTCCACAACTGGAAACTCCACAACTAGAAACTCCACAACTAGAGGCTCCACAACTCGAAACTCCACAACTAGAAACTCCACAACTAGAAACTCCACAACCAGAGACTCCGCAACTCCACAACTAGAAACTCCACAACTGGAAACTCCACAACTAGATACTCTGCAACTAGAAACTCCACAACTAGAGACTCCACAACTTGAAACTCCACAACTTTAAACTCCACAACTTGAGACTCCACAACTATAAACTCCACAACTTGAAACTCCACAACTAGAAACTCCACAACCAGAAACTCCACAACTATAAACTCCACAACTAGAAACTCCACAACTAGAAACTCTGCAACTAGAGACTCCACAACCAGAAACTCAACAACTAGAAACTCCACAACTACAAGCTCCACAAATAGAGACTCGGCTACAAGAAATTTCATGTCTAGAAAGTCCACAACTATAACTCCACAAATGGAAACTCCACAACTAGAAACTCCACAACTAGAAACTCCACAACTAGAGACTCCGCAACTAGAAACTCCTAAGCTAGATACTCCACAAATAGAAACTCCGCAGCTAGAAACTACACAACTAGAGACTCCACAACTAGAAACTCCACAACTAGAAACTCCACAACTAGAAAACTAGAAACTCCACAACTTGAAACCTCACGACCCTAAGTTACGCAACTACAAAATCCACAGCTAGAGATTCCGCAACTAGAAACTCCACAACTAGAAACTCCACAACTCAAAATTCCACAACTAGAAACTCCAAAACTCGAAACTCCACAACTCGAAACTCAACAATTGGAAACTCCACAACTAGACACTCCACAACTAAAAACTCTTCAACTAGAAACTCCTAAACTAGAGACTCCACAACTAGAGAATCTACAACTAGAGACTTCAAACTAGAAACTCAACAACTACAAACTTCAAAATTCGAAACTCTACTAGAAACTCCACAACTTGAAACTCCACAACTAGACACTCCACAACTAGAAACTCCACAACTAGAGACTCTGCAACTATGGAACTCCGCAACTAGAAACTCCGCATTTAGAAACAACGCAACAAGAAATTCCACAGCTAGAAACACCACAACTAGACACTCCGCAACTAGAAACTCCACAACTTGAGACGCCGCAACTAGAAACTCCACAACTTAAAACTCCACAACTAGAAACTCCACAACTAGAAACTCTACAACTAGAGACTCCTCAACTATTGAATTCGCAACTAGAAACTCCAAAACTAGAGACGCTGCAACTAGAAACTCTACAACTAGAGACTCCACAACTAGAATCTCCACAACTAAAAACTCCACAACCAGAGACTCCACAACTTCACAACTAGAAACTCCACCACTGGAAACTGCACATATAGATACTCTGCAACTAGAAACTCCACAACTAGAGACTCCACAACTTGAAACTCCACAACTTTAAACTCCACAACTTGAGACTCCACAACTAGAAACTCCACAACTTGAAACTCCACAGCTTGAGACTCCGCAACTAGAAACTCCACAACTAGGGACTCCACAACTGGAAACTCCGTTACTAGATACTCACCAACTGGAAACTCGGCAACTAGAAACTCCACAACTAGAGACTCCACAACTTGAAACTCCACAACTAGAGACTCTGCAACTAGAAACTCCACAACTCGAAACTCCACAACTGGAAACTCCACAACTAGACACTCCACAACAAAAAACTCTTCAACTAGAAACTCCTAAACTAGAGACTCCACAACTAGAGAATCTACAACTAGAGACTTCAAACTAGAAACTCAACAACTAGAAACTCCCCAGCTTGAGACTCCGCAACTTGAAACTCCACAGCTAGAAACTCCACAACTAGAGGCTCCACAACTCGAAACTCCACAACTAGAAACTCCACAACTAGAAACTCCACAACCAGAGACTCCGCAACTCCACAACTAGAAACTCCACAACTGGAAACTCCACAACTAGATACTCTGCAACTAGAAAATCTACAACTAGAAACTCCACAACTATAGACTCCAAAACTTGAAACTCCACAAGTTTAAACTCCACAACTTGAGACTCCACAACTAGAAACTCCACAACTAGAAACTCCACAACTGGAAACTCCCCAACTAGAAACTCCGCAACTAGAAACTCCGCAACAGGAGACTCTACAACTAGAAACTCCAAAACTAGAAACTCCACAACTAGAAACTCCACAACTAGAAACATCACAACTAGAAATTCCGCAACTAGAGACTCCACAACTAGAAACTCCACAACTTAAAACTCCACAACTAGATACTCCACATCTCGAAACTCCACTACTAGATACTCCACAACTGGAAACTCGACAACTAGAAACTCCACATCTAGAGACTCCACAACTTGAAACTCCACAACTAGAGACTCTGCAACTAGAAACTCAACAACTAGAGACTCCGCAACTCAACAACTAGAAACTCCACAACTGGAAAATCCACAACTAGATACTCCACAACTAGAAAATCTACAACTAGAAACTCCACAACTATAGGCTCCAAAACTTGAAACTCCACAAGTTTAAACTCCACAACTTGAGACTCCACAACTAGAAACTCCACAACTAGAAACTCCACAACTGGAAACTCCCCAACTAAAAACTCCGCAACTAGAAACTCCGCAACAGGAGACTCTACAACTAGAAACTCCGCAACTAGAAACTCCGCAACTAGAGACTCCACAACTTGAAACTCCACAACTTCAAACTCCGCAAATACAGACTCGGCAACTAGAAATTCCATATCTAGAAACTCCACAACTAGAAACTGCAAAACTAGAGACTTCACAACTAGAAACTCAACAACTAGAAACTCCACAACTAAAAACTCCACAACTGGAAACTCCACAACTTGAGACTCCGCAACTTGAAACTTCACAACTAGAAACTGCGCTATTAAAAACTCCGCAACTAGAAACTCCGCAACTAGAAACTCCACAACTTAAAACTCCACAACTAGACACTCCACAACTGGAAACTCCACAACTGGATACTCCACAACTGGAAACTCCACAACTAGAAACTCCACAACTAGAGGCTCCACAACTCGAAACTCCACAACTAGAAACTCCACAACTAGAAACTCCACAACCAGAGACTCCGCAACTCCACAACTAGAAACTCCACAACTGGAAACTCCACAACTAGATACTCTGCAACTAGAAACTCCACAACTAGAGACTCCACAACTTGAAACTCCACAACTTTAAACTCCACAACTTGAGACTCCACAACTATAAACTCCACAACTTGAAACTCCACAACTAGAAACTCCACAACCAGAAACTCCACAACTATAAACTCCACAACTAGAAACTCCACAACTAGAAACTCTGCAACTAGAGACTCCACAACCAGAAACTCAACAACTAGAAACTCCACAACTACAAGCTCCACAAATAGAGACTCGGCTACAAGAAATTTCATGTCTAGAAAGTCCACAACTATAACTCCACAAATGGAAACTCCACAACTAGAAACTCCACAACTAGAAACTCCACAACTAGAGACTCCGCAACTAGAAACTCCTAAGCTAGATACTCCACAAATAGAAACTCCGCAGCTAGAAACTACACAACTAGAGACTCCACAACTAGAAACTCCACAACTAGAAACTCCACAACTAGAAAACTAGAAACTCCACAACTTGAAACCTCACGACCCTAAGTTACGCAACTACAAAATCCACAGCTAGAGATTCCGCAACTAGAAACTCCACAACTAGAAACTCCACAACTCAAAATTCCACAACTAGAAACTCCAAAACTCGAAACTCCACAACTCGAAACTCAACAATTGGAAACTCCACAACTAGACACTCCACAACTAAAAACTCTTCAACTAGAAACTCCTAAACTAGAGACTCCACAACTAGAGAATCTACAACTAGAGACTTCAAACTAGAAACTCAACAACTACAAACTTCAAAATTCGAAACTCTACTAGAAACTCCACAACTTGAAACTCCACAACTAGACACTCCACAACTAGAAACTCCACAACTAGAGACTCTGCAACTATGGAACTCCGCAACTAGAAACTCCGCATTTAGAAACAACGCAACAAGAAATTCCACAGCTAGAAACACCACAACTAGACACTCCGCAACTAGAAACTCCACAACTTGAGACGCCGCAACTAGAAACTCCACAACTAGAAACTCCACAACTAGAGACGCTGCAACTAGAAACTCTACAACTAGAGACTCTACAACTAGAGACTCCACAACTAGAAACTCCACAACTCGAAACTCCACAACTCAAAACTCCACAACTTGAAACTCCACAACTAGAAACTCCATAATTTGAGACTCCGCAACTAGAAACTCCACAACTTGAAGTTCCACAACTAGAAACTCCACAAATTGAGACTCCGCAACTAGAAACTCCACAACTTGAAACTTCACAACTAGAGACTCCGCAACTAGAAACTCCACAACCAGAAACTCCACAACTAGAAACTCCACAACTAGAAACTTCACAACTAGAGACTCCACAACTAGAAACTCCACAACTAGAAACTCCACAACTTGAAACTCCACAACTAGAGACTCCACAACTAGAAACTCCAAAACTAGAAACTCCACAACTACAAACTCCACAAATAGAGACTCGGCATCTAGAAATTTCATATCTAGAAACTCCACAACGAGAAACTGTAAAACTAGAGACTTCACAACTAGAAACTCAACAACTAGAAACTCCACAACTAAAAACTCCACAACTGGAAACTCCACAACTTGAGACTCCGCAACTTGAAACTCCACAACAATAAACTCCGCTAATAAAAACTCCGCAACTAGAAACTGCGGAACTAGAAATTCCACAACTTGAAACTCCACAACTAGATACTGCACAACTGGAAACTTCACAACTAGATACTTCACAAATGGAAACTCCACAACTAGATACTCCACAACTGGAAACTCCACAACTAGAAACTCCACAACTAGAAACTCCACAACTAGAGACTCCGCAATTCCACAACTAGAAACTCCACAACTGGAAACTCCGCAACTAGAAACTCAACAACTAGAAACTCCCCAGCTTGAGACTCCGCAACTTGAAACTCCACAACTAGAAACTCCGCAACTAGAAACTCCACAACTAGGGACTCCACAACTAGAAACTCCACAACTAGAAACTCCACATCTCGAAACTCCACTACTAGATACTCCACAACTGGAAACTCGACAACTAGAAACTCCACATCTAGAGACTCCACAACTTGAAACTCCACAACTAGAGACTCTGCAACTAGAAACTCAATACTTGAGACTCCGCAACTCAACAACTAGAAACTCCACAACTAGAAACTCCACAACTAGAAACTCCACAACCAGAGACTCCGCAACTCCACAACTAGAAACTCCACAACTGGAAACTCCACAACTAGATACTCTGCAACTAGAAACTCCACAACTAGAGACTCCACAACTTGAAACTCCACAACTTTAAACTCCACAACTTGAGACTCCACAACTAGAAACTCCACAACTTGAAACTCCACAACTAGAAACTCCACAACCAGAAACTCCACAACTAGAAACTCCACAACTAGAAACTCCACAACTAGAAACTCCACAACTTGAAACTCCACAGCTTGAGACTCCGCAACTAGAAACTCCACAACTAGGGACTCCACAACTGGAAACTCCGTTACTAGATACTCACCAACTGGAAACTCGGCAACTAGAAACTCCACAACTAGAGACTCCACAACTTGAAACTCCACAACTAGAGACTCTGCAACTAGAAACTCCACAACTCGAAACTCCACAACTGGAAACTCCACAACTAGACACTCCACAACAAAAAACTCTTCAACTAGAAACTCCTAAACTAGAGACTCCACAACTAGAGAATCTACAACTAGAGACTTCAAACTAGAAACTCAACAACTAGAAACTCCCCAGCTTGAGACTCCGCAACTTGAAACTCCACAGCTAGAAACTCCACAACTAGAGGCTCCACAACTCGAAACTCCACAACTAGAAACTCCACAACTAGAAACTCCACAACCAGAGACTCCGCAACTCCACAACTAGAAACTCCACAACTGGAAACTCCACAACTAGATACTCTGCAACTAGAAAATCTACAACTAGAAACTCCACAACTATAGACTCCAAAACTTGAAACTCCACAAGTTTAAACTCCACAACTTGAGACTCCACAACTAGAAACTCCACAACTAGAAACTCCACAACTGGAAACTCCCCAACTAGAAACTCCGCAACTAGAAACTCCGCAACAGGAGACTCTACAACTAGAAACTCCAAAACTAGAAACTCCACAACTAGAAACTCCACAACTAGAAACTTCACAACTAGAAATTCCGCAACTAGAGACTCCACAACTAGAAACTCCACAACTTAAAACTCCACAACTAGATACTCCACATCTCGAAACTCCACTACTAGATACTCCACAACTGGAAACTCGACAACTAGAAACTCCACATCTAGAGACTCCACAACTTGAAACTCCACAACTAGAGACTCTGCAACTAGAAACTCAACAACTAGAGACTCCGCAACTCAACAACTAGAAACTCCACAACTGGAAAATCCACAACTAGATACTCCACAACTAGAAAATCTACAACTAGAAACTCCACAACTATAGGCTCCAAAACTTGAAACTCCACAAGTTTAAACTCCACAACTTGAGACTCCACAACTAGAAACTCCACAACTAGAAACTCCACAACTGGAAACTCCCCAACTAAAAACTCCGCAACTAGAAACTCCGCAACAGGAGACTCTACAACTAGAAACTCCGCAACTAGAAACTCCGCAACTAGAGACTCCACAACTTGAAACTCCACAACTTCAAACTCCGCAAATACAGACTCGGCAACTAGAAATTCCATATCTAGAAACTCCACAACTAGAAACTGCAAAACTAGAGACTTCACAACTAGAAACTCAACAACTAGAAACTCCACAACTAAAAACTCCACAACTGGAAACTCCACAACTTGAGACTCCGCAACTTGAAACTTCACAACTAGAAACTGCGCTATTAAAAACTCCGCAACTAGAAACTCCGCAACTAGAAACTCCACAACTTAAAACTCCACAACTAGACACTCCACAACTGGAAACTCCACAACTGGATACTCCACAACTGGAAACTCCACAACTAGAAACTCCACAACTAGAGGCTCCACAACTCGAAACTCCACAACTAGAAACTCCACAACTAGAAACTCCACAACCAGAGACTCCGCAACTCCACAACTAGAAACTCCACAACTGGAAACTCCACAACTAGATACTCTGCAACTAGAAACTCCACAACTAGAGACTCCACAACTTGAAACTCCACAACTTTAAACTCCACAACTTGAGACTCCACAACTATAAACTCCACAACTTGAAACTCCACAACTAGAAACTCCACAACCAGAAACTCCACAACTATAAACTCCACAACTAGAAACTCCACAACTAGAAACTCTGCAACTAGAGACTCCACAACCAGAAACTCAACAACTAGAAACTCCACAACTACAAGCTCCACAAATAGAGACTCGGCTACAAGAAATTTCATGTCTAGAAAGTCCACAACTATAACTCCACAAATGGAAACTCCACAACTAGAAACTCCACAACTAGAAACTCCACAACTAGAGACTCCGCAACTAGAAACTCCTAAGCTAGATACTCCACAAATAGAAACTCCGCAGCTAGAAACTACACAACTAGAGACTCCACAACTAGAAACTCCACAACTAGAAACTCCACAACTAGAAAACTAGAAACTCCACAACTTGAAACCTCACGACCCTAAGTTACGCAACTACAAAATCCACAGCTAGAGATTCCGCAACTAGAAACTCCACAACTAGAAACTCCACAACTCAAAATTCCACAACTAGAAACTCCAAAACTCGAAACTCCACAACTCGAAACTCAACAATTGGAAACTCCACAACTAGACACTCCACAACTAAAAACTCTTCAACTAGAAACTCCTAAACTAGAGACTCCACAACTAGAGAATCTACAACTAGAGACTTCAAACTAGAAACTCAACAACTACAAACTTCAAAATTCGAAACTCTACTAGAAACTCCACAACTTGAAACTCCACAACTAGACACTCCACAACTAGAAACTCCACAACTAGAGACTCTGCAACTATGGAACTCCGCAACTAGAAACTCCGCATTTAGAAACAACGCAACAAGAAATTCCACAGCTAGAAACACCACAACTAGACACTCCGCAACTAGAAACTCCACAACTTGAGACGCCGCAACTAGAAACTCCACAACTAGAAACTCCACAACTAGAGACGCTGCAACTAGAAACTCTACAACTAGAGACTCCACAACTAGAAACTCCACAACTCGAAACTCCACAACTCAAAACTCCACAACTTGAAACTCCACAACTAGAAACTCCATAATTTGAGACTCCGCAACTAGAAACTCCACAACTTGAAGTTCCACAACTAGAAACTCCACAAATTGAGACTCCGCAACTAGAAACTCCACAACTTGAAACTTCACAACTAGAGACTCCGCAACTAGAAACTCCACAACCAGAAACTCCACAACTAGAAACTCCACAACTAGAAACTTCACAACTAGAGACTCCACAACTAGAAACTCCACAACTAGAAACTCCACAACTTGAAACTCCACAACTAGAGACTCCACAACTAGAAACTCCAAAACTAGAAACTCCACAACTACAAACTCCACAAATAGAGACTCGGCATCTAGAAATTTCATATCTAGAAACTCCACAACGAGAAACTGTAAAACTAGAGACTTCACAACTAGAAACTCAACAACTAGAAACTCCACAACTAAAAACTCCACAACTGGAAACTCCACAACTTGAGACTCCGCAACTTGAAACTCCACAACAATAAACTCCGCTAATAAAAACTCCGCAACTAGAAACTGCGGAACTAGAAATTCCACAACTTGAAACTCCACAACTAGATACTGCACAACTGGAAACTTCACAACTAGATACTTCACAAATGGAAACTCCACAACTAGATACTCCACAACTGGAAACTCCACAACTAGAAACTCCACAACTAGAAACTCCACAACTAGAGACTCCGCAATTCCACAACTAGAAACTCCACAACTGGAAACTCCGCAACTAGAAACTCAACAACTAGAAACTCCCCAGCTTGAGACTCCGCAACTTGAAACTCCACAACTAGAAACTCCGCAACTAGAAACTCCACAACTAGGGACTCCACAACTAGAAACTCCACAACTAGAAACTCCACATCTCGAAACTCCACTACTAGATACTCCACAACTGGAAACTCGACAACTAGAAACTCCACATCTAGAGACTCCACAACTTGAAACTCCACAACTAGAGACTCTGCAACTAGAAACTCAATACTTGAGACTCCGCAACTCAACAACTAGAAACTCCACAACTAGAAACTCCACAACTAGAAACTCCACAACCAGAGACTCCGCAACTCCACAACTAGAAACTCCACAACTGGAAACTCCACAACTAGATACTCTGCAACTAGAAACTCCACAACTAGAGACTCCACAACTTGAAACTCCACAACTTTAAACTCCACAACTTGAGACTCCACAACTAGAAACTCCACAACTTGAAACTCCACAACTAGAAACTCCACAACCAGAAACTCCACAACTATAAACTCCACAACTAGAAACTCCACAACTAGAAACTCTGCAACTAGAGACTCCACAACCAGAAACTCAACAACTAGAAACTCCACAACTACAAGCTCCACAAATAGAGACTCGGCTACAAGAAATTTCATGTCTAGAAAGTCCACAACTATAACTCCACAAATGGAAACTCCACAACTAGAAACTCCACAACTAGAAACTCCACAACTAGAGACTCCGCAACTAGAAACTCCTAAGCTAGATACTCCACAAATAGAAACTCCGCAGCTAGAAACTACACAACTAGAGACTCCACAACTAGAAACTCCACAACTAGAAACTCCACAACTAGAAAACTAGAAACTCCACAACTTGAAACCTCACGACCCTAAGTTACGCAACTACAAAATCCACAGCTAGAGATTCCGCAACTAGAAACTCCACAACTAGAAACTCCACAACTCAAAATTCCACAACTAGAAACTCCAAAACTCGAAACTCCACAACTCGAAACTCAACAATTGGAAACTCCACAACTAGACACTCCACAACTAAAAACTCTTCAACTAGAAACTCCTAAACTAGAGACTCCACAACTAGAGAATCTACAACTAGAGACTTCAAACTAGAAACTCAACAACTACAAACTTCAAAATTCGAAACTCTACTAGAAACTCCACAACTTGAAACTCCACAACTAGACACTCCACAACTAGAAACTCCACAACTAGAGACTCTGCAACTATGGAACTCCGCAACTAGAAACTCCGCATTTAGAAACAACGCAACAAGAAATTCCACAGCTAGAAACACCACAACTAGACACTCCGCAACTAGAAACTCCACAACTTGAGACGCCGCAACTAGAAACTCCACAACTAGAAACTCCACAACTAGAGACGCTGCAACTAGAAACTCTACAACTAGAGACTCCACAACTAGAAACTCCACAACTCGAAACTCCACAACTCAAAACTCCACAACTTGAAACTCCACAACTAGAAACTCCATAATTTGAGACTCCGCAACTAGAAACTCCACAACTTGAAGTTCCACAACTAGAAACTCCACAAATTGAGACTCCGCAACTAGAAACTCCACAACTTGAAACTTCACAACTAGAGACTCCGCAACTAGAAACTCCACAACCAGAAACTCCACAACTAGAAACTCCACAACTAGAAACTTCACAACTAGAGACTCCACAACTAGAAACTCCACAACTAGAAACTACACAACTTGAAACTCCACAACTAGAGACTCCACAACTAGAAACTCCTAAACTAGAGACTCCACAACTAAAGAATCTACAACTAGAGACTTCAAACTAGAAACTCAACAACTAGAAACTTCAAAATTCGAAACTCTACTAGAAACTCCACAACTTGAAACTCCACAACTAGACACTCCACAACTAGAAACTCCACAACTAGAAACTCTGCAACTATGGAACTCCGCAACTAGAAACTCCGCATTTAGAAACTCTGCAACAAGAAATTCCACTGCTAGAAACACCACAACTAGACACTCCGCAACTAGAAACTCCACAACTTGAGACGCCGCAACTAGAAACTCCACAACTTAAAACTCCACAACTAGAAACTCCACAACTAGAAACTCTACAACTAGAGACTCCTCAACTATTGAATTCGCAACTAGAAACTCCAAAACTAGAGACGCTGCAACTAGAAACTCTACAACTAGAGACTCCACAACTAGAATCTCCACAACTAAAAACTCCACAACCAGAGACTCCACAACTTCACAACTAGAAACTCCACCACTGGAAACTGCACATATAGATACTCTGCAACTAGAAACTCCACAACTAGAGACTCCACAACTTGAAACTCCACAACTTTAAACTCCACAACTTGAGACTCCACAACTAGAAACTCCACAACTTGAAACTCCACAGCTTGAGACTCCGCAACTAGAAACTCCACAACTAGGGACTCCACAACTGGAAACTCCGTTACTAGATACTCACCAACTGGAAACTCGGCAACTAGAAACTCCACAACTAGAGACTCCACAACTTGAAACTCCACAACTAGAGACTCTGCAACTAGAAACTCCACAACTCGAAACTCCACAACTGGAAACTCCACAACTAGACACTCCACAACAAAAAACTCTTCAACTAGAAACTCCTAAACTAGAGACTCCACAACTAGAGAATCTACAACTAGAGACTTCAAACTAGAAACTCAACAACTAGAAACTCCCCAGCTTGAGACTCCGCAACTTGAAACTCCACAGCTAGAAACTCCACAACTAGAGGCTCCACAACTCGAAACTCCACAACTAGAAACTCCACAACTAGAAACTCCACAACCAGAGACTCCGCAACTCCACAACTAGAAACTCCACAACTGGAAACTCCACAACTAGATACTCTGCAACTAGAAAATCTACAACTAGAAACTCCACAACTATAGACTCCAAAACTTGAAACTCCACAAGTTTAAACTCCACAACTTGAGACTCCACAACTAGAAACTCCACAACTAGAAACTCCACAACTGGAAACTCCCCAACTAGAAACTCCGCAACTAGAAACTCCACAACAGGACACTCTACAACTAGAAACTCCAAAACTAGAAACTCCACAACTAGAAACTCCACAACTAGAAACTTCACAACTAGAAACTCCACAACTAGAGACTCCACAACTAGAAACTCCACAACTTGAAACTCCTCAACTAGAAACTCCAAAACCAGAAACTCCACAACTAGAAACTCCGCAACTAGAAACTCCGCAACTAGAGACTCCACAACTAGAAACTCCACAACTAGAAACTCCACAACTTCAAACTCCACAAATACAGACTCGGCAACTAGAAATTCCATATCTAGAAACTCCACAACTAGGAACTGCAAAACTAGAGACTTCACAACTAGAAACTCAACAACTAGAAACTCCACAACTAAAAACTCCACAACTGGAAACTCCACAACTTGAGACACCGCAACTTGAAACTTCACAACTAGAAACTGCGCTATTAAAAACTCCGCAACTAGAAACTCCGCAACTAGAAACTCCACAACTTAAAACTCCACAACTAGATACTCCACAACTGGAAACTCCACAACTAGATACTCCACAACTGGAAACTCCACAACTAGAAACTCCACAACTAGAGACTCCACAACTCGAAACTCCACAACTAGAAACTCCACAACTAGAAACTCCACAACCAGAGACTCCGCAACTCCACAACTAGAAACTCCACAACTGGAAACTCCACAACTAGATACTCTGCAACTAGAAACTCCACAACTAGAGACTCCACAACTTGAAACTCCACAACTTTAAACTCCCCAACTTGAGACTCCACAACTAGAAACTCCACAACTTGAAACTCCACAACTAGAAACTCCACAACCAGAAACTCCACAACTAGAAACTCCACAACTAGAAACTCCACAACTAGAAACTCTGCAACTAGAGACTCCACAACTAGAAACTCAACAACTAGAAACTACCCAGCTTGAGACTCCGCAACTTGAAACTCCACAGCTAGAAACTCCGCAACTAGAAACTCCACAACTAGGAACTCCACAACTAGAAACTCCATAACTAGAAACTCCACATCTCGAAACTCCACTACTAGATACTCCACAACTGGAAACTCGACAACTAGAAACTCCACATCTAGAGACTCCACAACTTGAAACTCCACAACTAGAGACTCTGCAACTAGAAACTCAACAACTAGAGACTCCGCAACTCAACAACTAGAAACTCCACAACTGGAAAATCCACAACTAGATACTCCACAACTAGAAAATCTACAACTAGAAACTCAACAACTATAGACTCCAAAACTAGAAACTCCGCAACAGGAGACTCTACAACTAGAAACTCCAAAACTAGAAACTCCTCAACTAGAAACTTCACAACTAGAAACTCCGCAACTAGAGACTCCACAACTAGAAACTCCACAACTTGAAACTCCTCAACTAGAAACTCCAAAACCAGAAACTCCACAACTAGAAACTCCGCAACTAGAAACTCCGCAACTAGAGACTCCACAACTAGAAACTCCACAACTTCAAACTCCGCAAATACAGACTCGGCAACTAGAAATTCCATATCTAGAAACTCCACAACTAGAAACTGCAAAACTAGAGACTTCACAACTAGAAACTCAACAACTAGAAACTCCACAACTAAAAACTCCACAACTGGAAACTCCACAACTTGAGACTCCGCAACTTGAAACTTCACAACTAGAAACTGCGCTATTAAAAACTCCGCAACTAGAAACTCCGCAACTAGAAACTCCACAACTTAAAACTCCACAACTAGATACTCCACAACTGGAAACTCCACAACTGGATACTCCACAACTGGAAACTCCACAACTAGAAGCTCCACAACTAGAGGCTCCACAACTAGAAACTCCACAACTAGAAACTCCACAACTAGAAACTCCACAACCAGAGACTCCGCAACTCCACAACTAGAAACTCCACAACTGGAAACTCCACAACTAGATACTCTGCAACTAGAAACTCCACAACTCGAGACTCCACAACTTGAAACTCCACAACTTTAAACTCCACAACTTGAGACTCCACAACTAGAAACTCCACAACTTGAAACTCCACAACTAGAAACTCCACAACCAGAAACTCCACAACTAGAAACTCCACAACTAGAAACTCCACAACTAGAAACTTTGCAACTAGAGACTCCACAACTAGAAACTCAACAACTAGAAACTCCACAACTACAAGCTCCACAAATAGAGACTCGGCTACAAGAAATTTCATGTCTAGAAAGTCCACAACTATAACTCCACAAATGGAAACTCCACAACTAGAAACTCCACAACTAGAAACTCCACAACTAGAGACTCCGCAACTAGAAACTCCGCAGCTAGATACTCCACAAATAGAAACTCCGCAGCTAGAAACTACACAACTAGAGACTCCACAACTAGAAACTCCACAACTAGAAACTCCACAACTAGAAAACTAGAAACTCCACAACTTGAAACCTCACGACGTTAAGTTACACAACTAGAAAATCCACAGCTAGAGATTCCGCAACTAGAAACTCCACAACTAGAAACTCCACAACTCAAAATTCCACAACTAGAAACTCCAAAAATCGAAACTCCACAACTCGAAACTCCACAAATGGAAACTCCACAACTAGACACTCCACAACTAAAAACTCCACAACTAGAAACTCCACAACTAGAGACTCTGCAACTATGGAACTCCGCAACTAGAAACTCCGCATTTAGAAACTCCGCAACAAGAAATTCCACAGCTAGAAACACCACAACTAGACACTCCGCAACTAGAAACTCCACAACTTGAGACAACGCAACTAGAAACTCCACAACTTGAAACTCCACAACTAGAAACTCCATAACTTGAGACTCCGCAACTAGAAACTCCACAACTTGAAGTTCCACAACTAGAAACTCCACAACTTGAGACTCCGCAACTAGAAACTCCACAACTTGAAACTTCACAACTAGAGACTCCGCAACTAGAAACTCCACAACTAGAAACTCCACAACTAGAAACTTCACAACTAGAGACTCCACAACTAGAAACTCCACAACTAGAAACTCCACAACTTGAAACTCCACAAATACAGACTCCACAACTAGAAACTCAAAAACTAGAAACTCCACAACTACAAACTCCACAAATAGAGACTCGGCAACTAGAAATTTCATATCTAGAAACTCCACAACGAGAAACTGTAAAACTAGAGACTTCACAACTAGAAACTCAACAACTAGAAACTCCACAACTAAAAACTCCACAACTGGAAACTCCACAACTTGAGACTCCGCAACTTGAAACTCCACAACAATAAACTCCACTATTAAAAACTCCGCAACTAAAAACTCCGCAACTAGAAACTCCACAACTTGAAACTCCACAACTAAATACTGCACAACTGGAAACTCCACAACTAGATACAAATGGAAACTCCACAGCTAGATACTCCACAACTGGAAACTCCACAACTAGAAACTCCACAACTAGAGACTCCACAACTGGAAACTCCCCAACTAGAAACTCCGCAACTAGAAACTCCGCAACAGGAGACTCTACAACTAGAAACTCCACAACTAGAAACTCCAAAACTAGAAACTCCACAACTAGAAACTTCACAACTAGAAACTCCGCAACTAGAGACTCCACACCTAGAAACTCCACAACTTGAAACTCCTCAACTAGAAACTCCACAACCAGAAACTCCACAACTAGAAACTCCGCAACTAGAGACTCCTAAACTAGAAACTCCACAACTAGAAACTCCACAACTACAAACTCCACAAATACAGATTCGGCAACTAGAAATTCCATATCTAGAAACTCCACAGCTAGAAACTGCAAAACTAGAGACTTCACAACTAGAAACTCAAAAACTAGAGACTCCACAACTAAAAACTCCACAACTGGAAACTCCACAACTTGAGACTCCGCAACTTGAAACTTCACAACTAGAAACCCCGCTATTAAAAACTCCGCAACTAGAAACTCCACAACTTAAAACTCCACAACTAGATACTCCACAACTGGAAACTCCACAACTAGATAATTCACAACTGGAAACTCCACAACTAGATACTCCACAACTAAAAACTCCACAACTAGAAACTCCACAACTAGAGACTCCACAACTGGAAACTCCACAACTAGAAACTCCACAACTGAAAACTCCACAACCAGAGACTCCGCGACTTCACAACTAGAAACTCCACAACTGGAAACTCCACAAATAGATACTCTGCCACTAGAAAGTCCACAACTAGAGACTCCACAACGTGAAACTCCACAACTTTAAACTCCACAACTTGAGACTCCACAACTAGAAACTCCACAACTTGAAACTCCACAGCTTGAGACTCCGCAACTAGAAACTCCACAACTAGAGACTCCACAACTGGAAACTCTACTACTAGATACTCCACAACTGGAAACTCGGCAACTAGAAACTCCACAACTAGAGACTCCACAACTTGAAACTCCACAACTAGAGACTCTGCAACTAGGAAATCCACAACTCGAAACTCCACAACTGGAAACTCCACAACTAGACACTCAACAACAAAAAACTGTTCAACTAGAAACTCCTAAACTAGAGACTCCACAACTAGAGAATCTACAACTAGAGACATCAAACTAGAAACTCAACAACTAGAAACTCCACAACTAAAAACTCAACAACTAGAAACTCCCCAGCTTGAGATTCCGCAACTTGAAACTCCACAACTAGAAACTCCGCAACTAGAAACTCCACAACATGGGACTCCACAACTAGAAACTCCACAACTAGAAACTTCACAACTCGAAACTCCACTACTAGATACTCCACAACTGGAAACTCGACAACTAGAAACTCAACATCTAGAGACTCCACAACTTCAAACTCCACAACTAGAGACTCTGCAACTAGAAACTCAACAACTAGAGACTCCGCAACTCAAACCTAGAAACTCCACAACTGGAAAATCCACAACTAGATACTCCACAACTAGAAAATCTACAACTAGAAACTCCACAACTACAGACTCCACAACTTGAAACTCCACAAGTTTGAACTCCATAACTTGAAACTCCACAACTAGAAACTCCACAACAGGAAACTCCACAACTGGAAACTCCCCAACTAGAAACTCCGCAACTAGAAACTGCGCAACAGGAGACTCTACAACTAGAAACTCCACAACTAGAAACTCGAAAACTAGAATCTCCCCAACTAGAAACTTCACAACTAGAAACTCCACAACTAGAGACTCCACAACTAGAAACTTCACAACTTGAAACTCCTCAAATAGAAACTCCACAACCAGAAACTCCACAACTAGAAACTCCGCAACTAGAAACTCCGCAACTAGAGACTCCACAATTAGAAACTCCACAACTAGAAACTCCACAACTTCAAACTCCACAAAGACAGACTCGGCCACTAGAAATTCCATATCTAGAAACTCCACAACTTAAAACTCCACAACTAGATACTCCACAACTGGAAACTCCACAACTAGATACTTCTCAACTGGAAACTCCACAACTAGATACTCCACAACTGGAAACTCCACAACTGGAAACTCCACAACTAGACACTCCACAACTAAAAACTCTTCAACTAGAAATTCCTAAACTAGAGACTCCACAATTAAAAAATCTACAACTGGAGACTTCAAACTAGAAACTCAACAACTAGAAACTCCACAACTAAAAACTCCACAACTAGAAACCCAACATCTTGAGACTCCGCAACTAGAAACTCCACAACTAGGGACTCCGCAACTAGAAACTCCACAACTGGAAACTCCACAACTGGCAACTCCACTACTAGATACTCCACAACTTGAAACTCGGCAACTAGAAACTCCACAACTAGAGACACCACAACTTGAAACTCCACAACTAGAGACTCTGCAACTAGAAACTCCACAACTAGAGACTCCGCAACTCCACAGCTCGAAACTCCACAACTGGAAACTCCACAACTGGACACTCCACAACTAAAAACTCTTCAACTAGAAATTCCTAAACTAGAGACTCCACAACTAGAGAATATACAACTAGAGACTTCAAACTGGAAACTCAAACACTAGAAACTCACAACTAAAAACTCAACAACTAGAAACTCCACAGCTTGAGACTCCGCAACTAGAAACTCCACAACTAGGGACTCCGCAACTAGAAACACCAACTGGAAACTCAGCAACTAGAAACTCCACAACTCGAGACTCCACAACTTGAAACTCCACAACTAAAGACTCTGCAACTAGAAACTCCACATTTCGAAACTCCACTACTGGAAACTCCACAACTAGACACTCCACAACAAAAAACTCTTCAACTAAAACTCCTAAACTAGAGACTCATCAACTAGAGAATCTACAACTAGAGACTTGAAACTAGAAACTCAACAACTGGAAACTCCACAACTAAAAACTCAACAACTAGAAACTCCACAGCTTGAGACTCCGCAACTAGAAACTCCACAACTAGGGACTCCACAACTAGAAACTCCACAACTAGAAACTCCACAACTCGAAACTCCACTACTAGATACTCCACAACTGGAAACTCGACAACTAAAAACTTCACATCTAGAGACTCCACAACTTGAAACTCCACAACTAGAGACTCTGCAACTAGAAACTCCACAACTAGAGACTCCGCAACTCAACAACTAGAAACTCCACAACTGGAAAATCCACAACTAGATACTCCACAACTAGAAAATCTAACTAGAAACTCCGCAACTAGAGACTCCACAACTAGAAACTCCACAACTAGAAACTCCACAACTTCAAACTCCACAAATACAGACTCGGCAACTAGAAATTCCATATCTAGAAACTCCACAACTAGGAACTGCAAAACTAGAGACTTCACAACCAGAAACTCAACAACTAGAAACTCCACAACTAAAAACTCCACAACTGGAAACTCCACAACTTGAGACACCGCAACTTGAAACTTCACAACTAGAAACTGCGCTATTAAAAACTCCGCAACTAGAAACTCCGCAACTAGAAACTCCACAACTTAAAACTCCACAACTAGATACTCCACAACTAGAAACTCCACAACTAGATACTCCACAACTGGAAACTCCACAACTAGAAACTCCACAACTAGAGACTCCACAACTCGAAACTCCCCAACTAGAAACTCCACAACTAGAAACTCCACAACCAGAGACTCCGCAACTCCACAACTAGAAACTCCACAACTGGAAACTCCACAACTAGATACTCTGCAACTAGAAACTCCACAACTAGAGACTCCACAACTTGAAACTCCACAACTTTAAACTCCCCAACTTGAGACTCCACAACTAGAAACTCCACAACTTGAAACTCCACAACTAGAAACTCCACAACCAGAAACTCCACAACTAGAAACTCCACAACTAGAAACTCCACAACTAGAAACTCTGCAACTAGAGACTCCACAACTAGAAACTCAACAACTAGAAACTCCCCAGCTTGAGACTCCGCAACTTGAAACTCCACAGCTAGAAACTCCGCAACTAGAAACTCCACAACTAGGGACTCCACAACTAGAAACTCCATAACTAGAAACTCCACATCTCGAAACTCCACTACTAGATACTCCACAACTGGAAACTCGACAACTAGAAACTCCACATCTAGAGACTCCACAACTTGAAACTCCACAACTAGAGACTCTGCAACTAGAAACTCAACAACTAGAGACTCCGCAACTCAACAACTAGAAACTCCACAACTGGAAAATCCACAACTAGATACTCCACAACTAGAAAATCTACAACTAGAAACTCAACAACTATAGACTCCAAAACTAGAAACTCCGCAACAGGAGACTCTACAACTAGAAACTCCAAAACTAGAAACTCCACAAATAGAAACTTCACAACTAGAAACTCCGCAACTAGAGACTCCACAACTAGAAACTCCACAACTTGAAACTCCTCAACTAGAAACTCCAAAACCAGAAACTCCACAACTAGAAACTCCGCAACTAGAAACTCCGCAACTAGAGACTCCACAACTAGAAACTCCACAACTAGAAACTCCACAACTTCAAACTCCGCAAATACAGACTCGGCAACTAGAAATTCCATATCTAGAAACTCCACAACTAGAAACTGCAAAACTAGAGACTTCACAACTAGAAACTCAACAACTAGAAACTCCACAACTAAAAACTCCACAACTGGAAACTCCACAACTTGAGACTCCGCAACTTGAAACTTCACAACTAGAAACTGCGCTATTAAAAACTCCGCAACTAGAAACTCCGCAACTAGAAACTCCACAACTTAAAACTCCACAACTAGATACTCCACAACTGGAAACTCCACAACTGGATACTCCACAACTGGAAACTCCACAACTAGAAGCTCCACAACTAGAGGCTCCACAACTCGAAACTCCACAACTAGAAACTCCACAACTAGAAACTCCACAACCAGAGACTCCGCAACTCCACAACTAGAAACTCCACAACTGGAAACTCCACAACTTGATACTCTGCAACTAGAAACTCCACAACTCGAGACTCCACAACTAGAAACTCCACAACTTGAAACTCCACAACTAGAAACTCCACAACCAGAAACTCCACAACTAGAAACTCCACAACTAGAAACTCCACAACTAGAAACTTTGCAACTAGAGACTCCACAACTAGAAACTCAACAACTAGAAACTCCACAACTAAGAGCTCCACAAATAGAGACTCGGCTACAAGAAATTTCATGTCTAGAAAGTCCACAACTATAACTCCAGAAATGGAAACTCCACAACTAGAAACTCCACAACTAGAAACTCCACAACTAGAGACTCCGCAACTAGAAACTCCGCAGCTAGATACTCCACAAATAGAAACTCCGCAGCTAGAAACTACACAACTAGAGACTCCACAACTAGAAACTCCACAACTAGAAAACTAGAAACTCCACAACTTGAAACCTCACGACGTTAAGTTACACAACTAGAAAATCCACAGCTAGAGATTCCGCAACTAGAAACTCCACAACTAGAAACTCCACAACTCAAAATTCCACAACTAGAAACTCCAAAAATCGAAACTCCACAACTCGAAACTCCACAAATGGAAACTCCACAACTAGACACTCCACAACTAAAAACTCCACAACTAGAAACTCCACAACTAGAGACTCTGCAACTATGGAACTCCGCAACTAGAAACTCCGCATTTAGAAACTCCGCAACAAGAAATTCCACAGCTAGAAACACCACAACTAGACACTCCGCAACTAGAAACTCCACAACTTGAGACAACGCAACTAGAAACTCCACAACTTGAAACTCCACAACTAGAAACTCCATAACTTGAGACTCCGCAACTAGAAACTCCACAACTTGAAGTTCCACAACTAGAAACTCCACAACTTGACACTCCGCAACTAGAAACTCCACAACTTGAAACTTCACAACTAGAGACTCCGCAACTAGAAACTCCACAACTAGAAACTCCACAACTAGAAACTTCACAACTAGAGACTCCACAACTAGAAACTCCACAACTTGAAACTCCACAAATACAGACTCCACAACTAGAAACTCAAAAACTAGAAACTCCACAACTACAAACTCCACAAATAGAGACTCGGCAACTAGAAATTTCATATCTAGAAACTCCACAACGAGAAACTGTAAAACTAGAGACTTCACAACTAGAAACTCAACAACTAGAAACTCCACAACTAAAAACTCCACAACTGGAAACTCCACAACTTGAGACTCCGCAACTTGAAACTCCACAACAATAAACTCCACTATTAAAAACTCCGCAACTAAAAACTCCGCAACTAGAAACTCCACAACTTGAAACTCCACAACTAAATACTGCACAACTGGAAACTCCACAACTAGATACAAATGGAAACTCCACAGCTAGATACTCCACAACTGGAAACTCCACAACTAGAAACTCCACAACTAGAGACTCCACAACTCGAAACTCCACAACTAGAAACTCCACAACTAGAAACTCCACAACTAGAGACTCCACAACTCGAAACTCCACAACCGGAAACTCCACAACTAGATACTCCGCAACTAGAAACTCCACAACTAGAGACTCCACAACTTGAAACTCCACAACTAGAAACTCCACAACTAGAAACTCTGCAACTAGAGACTCCACAACTAGAAACTCCACATTTAGAAACTCCACAACTACAAACTCCACAAATAGAGACTCAGCTACAAGAAATTTCATGTCTAGAAAGTCCACCACTAAAAACTCCACAACTGGAAATTCCACAACTAGAAACTCCACAACTAGAAACTCCACAGCTAGGGGGTCCGCAACTAGAAACTCCACAACCAGAGACTCCGCAACTAGAAACTCCGCAGCTAGAAACTCCACAAATAGAAAATCCGCAACTAGAAACTCCGCAGCTAGAAACTACACAACCAGAGACTCCACAAATAGAAACTCCACAACTAGAAACTCCACAACTGGAAACTCCCCAACTAGAAACTCCGCAACTAGAAACTCCGCAACAGGAGACTCTACAACTAGAAACTCCACAACTAGAAACTCCAAAACTAGAAACTCCACAACAAGAAACTTCACAACTAGAAGCTCCGGAACTAGAGACTCCACACCTAGAAACTCCACAACTTGAAACTCCTCAACTAGAAACTCCACAACCAGAAACTCCACAACTAGAAACTCCGACACTAGAAACTCCGCAACTAGAGACTCCTAAACTAGAACTCCACAACTTCAAACTCCACAAATACAGACTCGGCAACTAGAAATTCCATATCTAGAAACTCCACAACTAGAAACTGCAAAACTAGAGACTTCACAACTAGAAAATCAACAACTAGAAACTCCACAACTAAAAACTCCACAACTGGAAACTCCACAACTTGAGACTCCGCAACTTGAAACTTCACAACTAGAAACTCCGCTATTAAAAACTCCGCAACTAGAAACTCCGCAACTAGAAACTCCACAACTTAAAACTCCACAACTAGATACTCCGCAACTGGAAACTCCACAACTAGATACTTACACCTAGGAACTCTACAACTAGAGGCTCCTCAACTAGAGAATTCGCCACTAGAAACTCCAAAACTAGAGACGCTGCAACTAGAAACTCTACAACTAGAGACTCCACAACTAGAAACTCCCAAACTCGAAACTCCACAACTCGAAACTCCACAACTGGAAACTCCACAACTAGACACTCCACAACTAAAAACTCTTCAACTAGAAACTCCTAAACTAGAGACTCCACAACTAAAGAATCTACAACTAGAGACTTCAAACTAGAAACTCAACAACTAGAAACTTCAAAATTCGAAACTCTACTAGAAA